>NW_020664436.1:3488540-3572815 GCF_002925995.2 Terrapene triunguis
GTGAGAGAGAGGAAGAGAAACATACAGAGTGGAAGATGGATCCAGGAGTGAAAACTCTTTAAACAAGAGAGATGAGCAGACCGCAAAAAGCAGGAATCCCTTTGCGATGACCCAGCAGAGGGGCTTCAGTGAGAAGGGGGCTGGCAGATAGGGAGTCAGGTGGGCCTTTGGGATCAGCACTGCCACACCCGTTTGCAGTGGCAGTAAGGAACAATTCCCAAAAGGGTTGGGAGGCTGGAAAGGTGGGACGACATGCCTCTGACCTTGCTCCACCTACTCTTCCCCTCCCTACAACGTATGTGCCCCTCCCCCCACCCATCTCCTCTAAAATGCCACCCTGTCTCCACAACCGCCCAGGTGACAACCTTCAGAAACGTACCCTGGGTTTTGTTATTGGAAAACTCGGAGATGGGTCTGAGCCACCCCCAGAGCTGAACTCTCTCAAAGCGAGGGCATATTTGGATCCAGAATTTTGGTTCAGGCCCATGACTATTGAGAATGAGTTCCCGCCACCCCTGCCCTCTTTTGTCCCTGAAAACTCTGCACAATGCAGAGAGGAAAATGCCTTTGTCCAAGCCCTTTGGCAGGAGCCATGGCAGTGTTTAATGTTTTCATTGTTCACGTGTACTGTCCCCATTCTGTACATGAGAGACAGCAAAGAGCATTCATCATCCCTTTAGCAGCCATGGCTGTTCCTTGCTGACTGCTTGGGAAAGTCGCAGGCTTTTGCATTCAGCAGCCAAAGCAGATATTCAGCCTCTGGCAACTCCAGCTCCCACAGAGGCAACTCACCACATCAAACCGCTTGGCAAGTTCCAGATCGTCCTCGTTTCTCACCATCTCAAAGAAATCTAAGTGCCTAGGAAAGAGGAAAACAAATCCAACCAACTCACATGACACAACTCTCACCTCGACAAAAGCTGTGGCAGGGGAGAAGAGGAACTCCATTTCCTGACAGAGGGCTGTGATAATGGCAGGTTTGATGAGGCAGCCCCTTCTCCCTCCTCCCCCCACCCCCAAATGATGGGACTGTCCGGACACCTTGTAATATTTACACCGTAAGGCTCAGAGGACAGGGCATTTAATGGGGCTTAATGACAAACTGGGAGGTGTGGATTGCCTGGGGTTCAACAAGTTGTTAATCCCCATTTAAGTCCCTATGTCAAGGTGATTGCTGCTTTTAGAGCCTAAACATGAAAATAAAATAGGCATATGACATGCTGTATATTGACTGACATAATATCACTCACTGCGTAAGGGGGAAATCCACATGCCCTGCTTGCTTGCCAGACTGCTGGAATAATCTCATTCTGCTTATGACATGTAGCATAGAGAATTTCAAGTATTCCATTAAACACAAGACATTTTGTCATAGTGCTTGGGGTCCTCTTAAACTGCGCTAGCCCCCAGGGCTCCATGCTCTCTTTGTCTAACCTTGCTCCATTGTAACTTGTGAGACCCAGCAGCCCCACTGACTTCCTGTTGAACATCCTTGGTTACTGGATAAAGAATCATCACTAGTCTAGTGGGCCAGATTCTCATTTCAAGTACAATGGTGTCAATCCAGAGTAACACCGCTGACTTCAGCCATTTGGCCAGCTTTCGACCAGCATAAGAGCACAATCTGGCCCCATAGTGCTAATACAATGGGGCATGTGTGTAAAAGAAGAAGCCCAGCAACATACTTCAATATTCTGAGTCAAAGACTTGCGGCTCCTTTGCTATCCTTCATGAGAGGCAATTGGATTTAACCGGGTATTTATACAAAGTGTCAGGCTGCAGCATGTCATGGTTTGATCCTTGGGTAGAAATCTCACTCACAGTATTCTCAGCCATATTGAGGTTTGAAGGAAACCCCAGTTTTGATGGGACAGCCTGCGTCTTGCAAATTAGATATAAAATGTAAGGGCCTGATCTGGCTGTCTTCCAATCCATGTAATTCCAGCAGAAACTGCTGCCACGCTGCAAGCCACCTGGTACCTCCAGAGAGTGGTTTGAACTAGGGTAACGGGGGACGGGGAAGAGGGAATAGCACAGCAGTGGGGGCATTCCCTCTCCATGCATAGGTGGGCCATAGGAGAGAGTTTGTTCCACAACACACCACCACACTCCATACCTCCAAAGGTTTGTGTTCTGCATTGCTTCACTTTATAATCTGATAAACTTCTACAGGCTCCTCAAGATCCTCAGGTAACTCGGTCAAATCACCTAGTTCTAAAAAGTTTATTTTGGCTTGTAGATTTCTGAAGAGTCTAATTTAAGCTGCCCCAGTCAATGCAGCGAACTACAGAACTTAAATTAAGTCACCAAAGCAGATGTGCCACGCTGGAGAGCCTCTTTAATATCTTAACTTTTAAATATGACTTAAAGAACCAGAACATTAGCCCTGTGGACTAGATGTTGATTTGATGTATTTATTGAACTGTGGTTCTGTCTCTTTCCTATCAGGCTGGTGGGGGGGGGGTGGGGGTGTTTTCTGTTTGTTTTTACAGTTTTTACTGGTGATCATCTACTTCTTAGAAGCACAATTCTGGAACTCTTTGTCCAAAAGTTTTCATGTTGCCCTCATAACCAATCTGCCAATGCTGAGGATGCTATTCCTTTGTTTGTTTGTTTGTTTTTGGTGGTTTTTAGGGAGAGACCCAACAGCAAGGTTGAATGGAAACTCAGTTGGAAGCTTTATTTCTGGAACAGCTACTACTGCTCCATAATGGAGTATCTATTGTCAAGTAGCATGACTCACCTGTCTAATGTTGCATTTTCATGTCCTCTTAGCTTGTCAATAACAGGTTGAATTCCCAGCATCAGAAACTCATATCGCAGGTGCAATCGGAATTCCAAATTGTCCTTACAGAAGGGGAGAAAAAAACAACTCAGACTCCAAAAGATTTTGGACAGATTCACTTAAAGGTAAATTCCTACTTTGAATATCACCTCTCCTGCTTTTAAAAGTTTACAGGTAGACTCACGTTCCCTGTTCCCACTCAGAATTTCTCTCAACAATCCTGACCTTCCATCAAAAAAAGCAAGTTCAAACTGGGCCTTCAGTCAGTGTGTCATTCTAGGCAGGGCCGGTGCTACCATTAAAGTGAACTAGGCGGTTGCCTAGGGCGCCAAGATTTGGGGGCGCCAAAAAGCGGTGCCCCCAATTGTTTTTTACGGCATTCCTCCCCGAGCGCACGGTCACTGCTCGACTTCTCCTGCCTCCCAGGCTTGCGGCACCAATCAGCTGTTTGGCGCTGCAAGCCAGGGAGGAGAATTAGAGCCGGGGCAGTGTGCTCGGGGAGGAGGCAGAGCAGAGGTGAGCTGGGGTGGGGAGGTGCCACACGGCTCCCCGGGCCGGGGGGGGGGGGGGGGGGGGGGGGGGGCGGGGGGGGGGCGGGGGGGGGGGGGGGGGGGGGGGGGGGCACAAGTTGGAAGTTTCGCCTAGGGCGTGAAACTTCCTTGCACCGGCCCTGATTCTAGGGTGACTGTGTATTCTGACGTTTCCCCTTCAAAACAAAAGTCCTCATATAACTGCATCAGCTCCATGTATCCTTCTGGGAAGGGAGCCCTCAGAGACCTAACAATGCTCTATAAGATGCTCAACAGGGGACAGAGGAAGAGCAAAGCAACCGGCATTTTTTTTATGAGCCAAGAGCAGGTCTCTTCCAAGCCTGGGTCACAAGCAAAAAGAATTTTGGAGGCTTCATTGAAGTTCCCATCTATGAACCTCACAAAACCACCATGCACACTGGCATATTTGGGAGTCTCTGCTCAGGAGGGGCTTCAAGGGGGAGTTACCAGCAAAGTGTGAGGAAGACGTTGTAAGTTAGGATTGATATGACCAGTCAAGCCCCTTTTCCAAGAACTAAACCCACTCAATAACACTAAGACTTGCCCCTTGGTCTAATAGCCATTTCCAAAGCAAATAATTCAGTAGCAACATCTCTGTTGTAGATGGAATTTCCAGGGTGGTGACTCACCTCGCCTGCGCCAGCATTCAGAACAGCATTGATAAAGGACATGATGGCCGTTTTGAGATTCACCTCATCCCGATAGCGCCCCATGCTTCGGTCTAGCTCATTCAGCAATGTCTGAAACACAAGGGGTGAGGTGAGAGAGACTAATAACATTCATTGCTTTCCACTGCACAGCTCCCACATTAGCGCCTTGTGAATGGATGGCTAGCATAGTCAGACTGCCTTTGATGTGTCACATCTCTGCTTAGAGTGTAAGTGGTTCAGAGGAGGGGCCACGTCTACCTGTCCACATTCATTACAATTTGGGGCACTCCATGAAAAATAATTAATAATAAAATGCCCACTTGATCCTGATGGAGAATCCCTGCCTAGTGCTTTGGAGGAAAGCAAATCCCCACCCCCCTTTCCCATTAAAGTCCCTGTCAGTATGAGCTATATGGCAGAAGTAAGAGGACCTTCCCTAGCCCAGATCTTCCAGTCAGTTTAACTCCGCACGTGCAAGACAGCATCTCCGTGGCTAATGCCTCTTGGCCCATTTATACTAGTGGCATCCACGTAATTTTTCATTCTTTTCTTGAATCCTAGCACAGTGGATTCTGCCAGTGCCTCAGGGGATAGAGAATCCCAAACATTAACTACCCTGGGCGGAGAAGAACCTCTGGAAGTGTATCATTGCACCTAGACCTTGGAGGGGTTTTAGTTTCCACTTGTTCCCTTGGTTCTGTTTAGTTGACATAAGGCAGATTTTTGCTCAAGTCTTTATAAGCTTCTTTTAATGTGTTTGTACACAACAGGAAGAGCCCCTGTGGTCACTCATCTGCAAACTCTTTAGAGCTTAGAGGTGAGCTGCAGAGCTAAAGTGGAAGTGGAGTTAAACCCAGATTTCCACGCTGATGTCCCCCCACTAAACAAGCTACGGAAGCATTTGGCACTCAAATATCTTTGAGCTAATCTTTATTAAATCTTCCTGCTTCGCGGGCGATATCTCAGAGCACATCACTGTCACGGCATCCGGTATTTATGATGTTGCAGAATGATGCATTCTGGGATATCACCAGTGGGTTTGGAAGCACCAAGAGAAGTTATTGTGAGGCAGGGAAGAATTAAAACAAAGAACATAGTTAACGTGTTTTGGTGCCAAATGCTCCCTGCAGCCTCGTTAGGCTCAACTCCATTTGAACTCATGCTGTAGAGTTTCCCTTAAAAACTGATTTGAGTCATAAGTGATTTGTGTCATTCTTCATGTATCCTTTCTCACAGATTCCAGGGCAAATGTGCTCAGTTTGTAAATCCAAAAATGACTTCTGTCAAACCTGCAAATTCCACAGGGAAGAGGATAACTAAATTGTGCAGCTTCTGCCTCTCACATCACCAACACTAAAACAAAAGCTCCACAATCAGAATTCAGTTGACAATTGTGCTGCTCATACACTGGGGAGAATGCAATCCTGCTCAGTCTTCCAAAGGTATTTTGGCTGTACAGGGAGAACAGGACTAAAACATGCTAATGTAATACACTCAGCAGGTATGGCTAAAATACACACACGGAGCAGAGATGTTGAGTAGGGAAGTTCATTTTTTACTTAGTGGCTTTTTGGACCCTGGCTACTGAAAGCTTTTCATTCCTAGCCAAGCCCACCATGCCTGGGATCAGTTTAATACGTGTACTCTGGTCACCTCC
Source organism: Terrapene triunguis (assembly GCF_002925995.2). Lineage (NCBI taxonomy): Eukaryota > Metazoa > Chordata > Testudines > Emydidae > Terrapene > Terrapene triunguis. Next base: position 3,494,184 of record NW_020664436.1, read on the forward strand.
AGAAAAGTACATCCCTATGGAGATATGGTGTCACAGAGTACATGCCTTGTATAATGGTCTAAATCCCTTCTCTTATTTATTATACACCTTTCTGATCCAGCCTAGGACCCACTGGCATCTCTTTCTGTAACTGAACGTAGCATATACGCCTCCATGTTACTACATGCTTGAATGTCTAAGCCCCTTCTACAGCCAGCATCTTCTCTACAGCTCAGTGGGCCGAGTAAGTCTGAACTTTGTCTTCTGTGCCAGCTGCAAGCGCCTCTGCTCCAGGCGTTTGATCATCCAACAATTACAATGTCTTCCCATTGCTCAAATGGACACCCACCCGTGCTCCCTATTCACAATAAATGGGCACCAGTCTTCAAACAAACCCAACAAAACCAAAGTTCATGAGTTGTCCAAAAAGCAGAGGAGAAACAGCAGAGAGAAGTTAATTCTGTTACTTCAGATTTTGTGCCAAGATTTTGAGACTGAAATCCAAAGCCTTAGGTCTCTGGAATGACGTGGGCAGGATTTCCCCAGCCATTAAAACAGCAGCTCCAAAAGTAAGTTTTTTGTTTTGTTTTCCCCCAAACTTTGCACAAACCTGACCTCAGTCAGAATTCCCTTTGTTCAAAGTCAAGAAACATCAATTATTTGGAGACGACATCACTGAGCTGGAGCAGATATATGCTCATCCATGTCTACAATATATTTTTGTGGTTTGGTAAGGACATGTGTGTGAGACAGACTAAATGTTAAGATTTATAAAGTATCATTCCAGACCCACTAGCCATCCAGCTCAAAGGACAGCTGCTGAAGTTCTCTGTCCCTTTCCTGCAACTGAGCTGGGAATAGGATGTGAAAAGCAGTCAGGGCAGGGCAGGGCAGAGCAGACTGCAGGGTAACAGCAACAAAAATGCTCACTGAGTGAGGTGAGCAACATTGCATCCTCTGCCATCACTTTGATCTAGAAGGGAGCACTGTAAGGTCATGAAGTCCTTAAAGGGTCATAGTCTCTACCCCACATGGTGTGGCAGTTCTCCAATATCCCTAACCATTCTGGAGTGGCTGATGCTCAAGTCTTGACTTGAACATTTCCTGTGAAGATTTCACCACACCTCTGTGTACTAACTGATTTTATGGTTATAAAAGTTTTTCTTACTATTTAAGCAAAAACTTTCCTCGCTTAATTTTATTGTTCCTTATCGCTGACATCCAATAAGGTTCCTTTAGTAAGCAGCAAACCTCAAAGCAGTTTGGATGAGCTCTGAGGGGTGGAAGCAAATCAAATGGGAATAAAGGATTCTTCTTCTTTTTAATTTACTTCTTTTTAGTCCCTTTACTGTGTAATCTCAAATTGCTCAAATCTCCTTCTATGGGCACTGTTCCATACTGCTAGTATTTAATACAAGCCAGGCGATGGGGCTCTGGAAGGAATGCCAGTTGAAAAGGCTTAGTTTAGGAAGAAGACTGAGCTGCCTATATTCCTTCACTTCAATGTTTCTAGTGATACTAAACATGAAAAGTTTCAGAGTAGCAGCCGTGTTAGTCTGTATCCGCAAAAAGAACAGGAGTACTTGTGGCACCTTAGAGACTAACAAATTTATTAGAGCATAAGCTTTCGTGGGCTACAACCCACTTCTTCGGATGCACATGCATATGCCACAAGTACTCCCGTTCTTTAAACATGAAAACCAGATACTGCTGCTACTCTTGTGATTCTAGACAGTGACTGGACAACAGCTCTTATCACCCAGGGAGACATTTGTTAACACTACATCTCCCGTGTCACAGTAACTCTAAGGGCTTCTCTGCATTGTGAGTTACTGCTCGGCCAGACAGGGTGCAAATCTACAGAGCACTAGATTGCTGAGTAGTAACGTCCTATATTGACTCTGCTACCACACAGTGAAAGTCCTGGAGTGTGGCTTAGTGTATTATGGCTTGACAGCATAAGGTCAGGTGGCCTGGAATCACCAACAGTTGCTTTAATAAAGAGAGAAGCACTGGCCTATATCTGACAACGGGATTCACTCAGAACTGAAAGCAGGGTGACTCAACATTTTGACAGGTCTGTCAGATGTAAAGCTAGACATGAAGGACATTAGTGTGTCCTAAAATATCTTCCCAGGCCAGACTGGCATCACCACTTTGCAAAATGATAAGACTGAATCAAAGCACGAGTGTGTTGTTAAGATGCACAAACGTTACAATGCCCAGAGACAATGAGTTTGTCCCACTGGAAAAACCTTGGAAGATGGCAACCATAATTATTATTAGTGCCAGCAATGCACTGGGCACATCATGGAAGAGTTATAAAACAATAATAGGGTCCTTGCCTCAAAGAGAATCAAATATAAATAAAGCTATGTATAAATGAGTACTTTCCGTATGCAGAACACTTATGATTCACAGATCTCAAAGCACTTTACAAAGGTAAGTCAGTGCCATTATCTCTATCTTATAGAGGGGGAAACTGAGGCATTGAGAGGTTAAGCGACTCACCCATGGTCACACAATGAGTCAGAGACCAAATAGAAATAGCATCCACTAGTGGGACTGGATGCAAGAGAAAGGAAAGAAACCACGCGGTGAAGCTTAAAATTTGTCTTGTTCATTCATGATTTTTGTTCAGTGTTTGTTGCTTTGTTTTCCATATTTTCTTTCTTCTTTTATGGAACAAGTTTATGGGGTGGTGGAAGAAGTATGTTCTAAAGAGGAACTGGATGGAGCAGAGGCATGTTCAGCCTGGAACAGGGAGGAGACAAAACATCTGTCACCATACACTATGGGCAAAGAGGAGCAAACTTTAAGAAAATAGATAGGGGTTCCACAGCCCAAACCTGAGTGTTAAATAGATTCATTTATATTTATTACTATTAGGTATGACCTCTGTGTCCTCAGGTGTGCACTGCATTTATTCATGCCTGCTCTACGCAGATAAATCAGGTGGTTCTCATATATAGCACTGGTGTTGCTCTGCCCATGCCAGTGACCCAGATGAAGCTAATAAACTCTCCCTGGAGGAACTTGCAGACTAAGCCTGAGATTTTCAAAGTCACCTAGATGGTTTGATTGCCCAATTGCCATTAATTTTAATGGGTATTGGGGGTGTCCAGATCCCCTTGGTGGCTTTGAAAACCTCCACCTAACTGGCACAAGAGGATGCAGCATCACACAAACTGGAAGAGACCCAGTCCCATAGAGGAGTGTGGACATTAGAGGTGGAATACTTCCAAAAGCTGGTTGGGTTTCAGGAGCATTATAAAAGAGGAAAAGACGGGGCATGTCATATATTAATAAAAAATGGTTCAGGCATAAAGGAAAGCATGAAAAAAGTTACAGAATGGGCAAAGGGACCGCTCAGCTCAGGAAAGAAGCTGGGGCAAACATGAGGGAATGGGAAGGGTCTACTGAAGGAAACAAGAGATAAAGGCTGGTAAAAAAGGGAAAAGGAGAAACATGAACTCTATTAGCAGTAAAAGGAGTGAGAAAACCAGTGATGCATCTGACAAGAGAAAGATAATCTTGACAGTGGCATTCTGGTCAAGCTGAAGGGTTGGGAGATGGGGGAAGCTGGAAGGGAGGAGGTCGCAACAGTGAAATAAGATGACTGAAGTCTTAGCAGTGGAGAGCATCAGAAGGGTGAAATCTGGAGATATGTGGCCTGATTCTCCTCCAAGACTAGTGTAAAAACCTAGGAACGGCCATACTGGGTCAGACCAGTGATTCACCTAGCCCAGTATCCTGTCTTCCGACAGTGGCCAATGCCAGATGCTTCCAAGGGAATGAACAGAACAGATAATCATCAAGTGATCCATTCCCTGTTATCCAGTCCCAGCATCTGACAGTCAGGGGCATAGGGACACTAAGAGCATGGGGTTGCATCCCTAACCATCTTGGCTAATAGCCATTGATGGACTTATCTAGTTCTTCTCTGAATCCAGTTATACTTTTGGCCTTCACAACATCCTCTGGCAACAAGTTTCACAGCTTGACTGTACATTGTGTGAAGAAATACTTCCTTTTTTTTGTTTTAAACCTGCTGCCTATTAATTTCATTAGCTGAATCCTGGCTCTCATGTTATGTAAATGGCTAAAACACACTTTCTTATTCACTTTCTCCACACCATTCATGATTTTAAAGACCTCTATAATATCCCCCATTAGTTGTCTCTTTTCCAAGTTGACTAGTCCCAGTCTTTCTAATCTCTCCTCATATGGAAGCTGTTGCATACCCCTAAATATTTGCATTGCCATTCTTTGTATCAATTCCATATCTATGGATCTTTTTTGAAATGGGCAATCAGAAATACATGCAATAGCCAAGATCTGGGCATACCATGGATTTATATAGTAGCATTATGATAGTTACTGTCTTATTATCTATCCCCTTCCTAATAGTTCCTAACACTGTTAGCTTTTTTGACTGCCACTATACATTGAGCAGATGTTTTCAGAGAACTATCCACAATGACTCCAAGATCTCTTGCTTGAGTGGTAACAGCTAATTTAGACACAATCAATTTGTAAGTATAGTTGGGATTATGTTTTCAAATGTGCATTACTTTGCATTTATCAGCATTGAATTTCATCTGCCATTTTGTTGCCCAGTCACCAAGTTTTGTGACATTGCTTTGTAACTTTTTGCAGTCAGCTTTGGACTCAACTATCTTGAATAATTTTGTATCATCTGCAAACTTTAGCACCTTACTGTTTGCCCCTTTTTCCAGATCATTTATGAATATGTTGAACAACACTGGCCCCCATACAGATCCCTGGGGGATACTATTATTTACCTCTCGCCATTGTGAAAATTGACCATTTATTCCTACCCTTTGTTTCCTATCTTTTAACCAGTTACCAACCCATGAGGGGGCCTTCCCTCTTATCCCATGTCTGCTTAGTTTGCTTAAGAGCCCTAAGTGAGGGACCTTATCAAAGGCTTTCTGAAAGTCCAAGTATACTATAACCACTCGATCATCCTTGTCCACATAGTTTTTGACCCCTCAAAGAATTCAAATAGATTTCTGAGGCATAATTTCCCTTTATAAAACCTGTGTTGACTCCTTCACCAACAAATAGTGTTCATCCATGTGTCTGACAGGCAAAATGCTTGAAACTGGTACTGAAGTTAGGCTTACTAGCAGGATTGCTTCTGGAGCCTTTTTTTAAAAAATCGGTATCACATTAACTATCCTCCAGTTATCTGGTACAGAAGCTGATTTAAGTGATAGGTTACATACCACAGTTAGTAGTTTTGCAATTTCACATTTGAGTTCTTTTAAAACTCTTGGGTGAATACCATCTGATAAATTAAATTGAAGTCACCTGGACCAATTTGTTCCAAAAATCAAATAAATCAGGAATTACTCCATTGAAGCCATGAGTGTTACACCAGATTAGTACCAGTGTGAGGTCAGAGTCAGACCCATTGTAGATGGAATGATGTCTTGGTTACGAAGAGTCAGTAGTTCAGGCTGTAGTTTCTAGTAGGACCCAAGTGTGAAATTTTCCAATTTAAACACACTAACCCCTAGTTTTACCAAAAGAATTGTCTACATTTTCTTCAAGGTCCCATAAAATAATCCATCTTCACAAATGCATTTCAGTAGAATTTATAGTGGTGGAGCCAGATCCTCATTTGGTGTAAACTGGTGCAGCTACACTGATTTCAATGGAGTTACAACAGTTGAGTCCAGACTATGGTTTGGATTCTGATCTTAGTTCTACTGGTATAAAACAGGAGTAACTCTATTCAAGTGAAAAGAGTTATAGCAACATAACCAAAGTACTTTGGTTATAGCAACGTAACTAAAGTAAGAAATTGGCCCAAAGTACCAACTTTCCCTTTGTAATCTCCCTGCTACTTCTTCATTTGTTGGGGTCTGTGTGGTACTATACTAGGCATTCCGGGCAGTAACAATCATGCCTGGAAGACCAGAGATGACTTAAGACTGAGCAGCAACCTGTAACAAGGAGAATACAATTTTATTTGGTTCAGAGTTAAATGTGTGATCACACACTAATCCATGTCACTTAGGCACATGCAAGTGGGAAATAATCAGTGCTCCAATCTGAAGCTGTCAGTAGTGAGTTATGCAGATGCTTAAGTTTTAGACAGCTGCCAATAAATAAAGCTGACCTTCACTTCCTCATTCTTGTGAGGAAGTGGGGGGGAAAAGAAAATCCATTAAGGAATTCCACCAAGACAAGAAAAGAAACAGGGAGAAGGGAAAATAAAACTCTCTCACAGTTCTCTGGGAGAAAATGGTTCCAGCAACAGCTGTCTCACATTTACTCACTGACTCCTTGAATCATCTGCTATTGAGAGAGGTTGCCAAAGAAGATCAAGGAGAAAGAGAAACTCTGATATTCATTGCTGGTGCTATTGGGAACATGCTAAATCCAAAACCAGTGAGCAGCTGAGATGGAGCATGAGGATTTCAACAAGAAGAGGGGTCAGGAAGCAACAAGAGGGGAAGGGGAAAAAGGAAATTATGTACCACTGCTGTCAGGATGGTGACTGGGGGAAAGCACATGTTGTGGAGTGGGAGGGAAAGGCCACTCTCAGAGTCACTGAATATAGATCATGGTCTTCATTATTAGTGATGAATGTTTGTTCTTACAAGGAAGCCATGAAAAGTCAAGGAGGGACGGACTAACTGGCTCAGGGGACTGGTAAAGGCATAGGGAGCTTTTCACTCCTACGTCACTGGTTTCAACCTAACCTGAGTCAGTACTGGCCAAAAGGTGATAACCATCTGATGCCTTGTGTGAAATGAATTGTCAGGTCTCAATCCAGTCCCAGGTTTCCTTACGAGTCAACATGCCATCACAAGTGGCACCCCTCTTGGCAGTTTCAGCAGCGAATCCTACAAAGTAAATAGCCCATGAACTCATTTCACTAGCTGGTCCCAGGCGATGAGGGCTGAAGCACAGTAGTGAGGCAGTGAATCAAGTCTTGCACAGCTGCTGCCTGTATTGTAACTCTCCTCTGTTCCCATCTAGGGCTGTCAATCCAGCACCTTTCACCAGCACAAAATTCCATTCTAAAGCAAAACAAAATCTAATGAGCATGCCAGAGTTTTAGATCTTTTTCATCTTTAAATTACTCTGTAAGACACAGCAGTGAGATGTTTTCTGAAAGATCTGCTCTAGTTCAAACAGGAATTACTTCAGGGAAGTTCTATGGCCTGTGTTATGCAGGAGGTCAGACTAGAAGATTATCAGAGTTGTCCTTTCTGGCCTTAGAATCTATGACAAAGACTGAGCTCAGGCCAGGTTCCAGAGAAGCTCAATCTTCCCCACTGTCTATGGACCTAATGGTCCCATTTCTGTCAGCTTCCAAGCCTGAGATGCTGAAATCATCCTCCTCTTTGGCTCATCTACTGTTTCCTTAAATAGCCTATTGTCTCATCATCTATGTGAAAACAGAGCAGAGCCTTTGGGGGGGTCCCAGACATCTTTTTCATGAGGCCAATCCACAATTTCATCTTTTGTCATGAAGAACAATGGAGCCAGAGCAATTTGTTTCCATTCTGCATGTTCAGAATATGCGTCTCCTGTTCCTCCTGTGTAGAGTTTGCTTTTGATTAGCTTCCACTACTCAAGAAGAATTCTAATGGCTTAATTGTGTTGCTGCCAGATCCCGGTTTGGGGGAATTCTGAGTTGGTTTTATAGGCTAAGAGAGAATTTCTGAGGAGGGAGTTAGAGAGCAATGGGTTGGAATCTACCTAAAGCAGGAAGCTTTAAACCCTTCAGAGAACTCATGCACTGAGAGATGCTATTAAATGCTCAGGTGATAGGAGACATTTCCCACCAAAATTGTCCTTGGAAGCCAAAGGAGCTGTGAAGTATTTGCAAAGTCTTGGTTATAAAGGTGCAGATCCAAGACCCAGAGTGAAGAGTTGCTCAGAAAGGGCGTTGTCGTTGTTTTATTGTATTAAATCCAGACTCAGTCCTCTATTATCTCCCAGGCACATACAGTAAAGGCACAAGCTGGCTTGTCTAGTGCCTCCTTGGGCTCAGCCACCTCACCCCCTTAGTGAAAACTCCAGATCTCCCAGTAAAGCAGAGACATTCATATCCCTCTTCCTTGGCCTGGCTGTCAAGGAACTGCAAGACCACTCTGAGCCAAGGCCAGGACTAGAGGGTAACAGTGCTTCACACTTGACAGATGAGATATGAAGCTTTATGTCACAGGCATTCTTAAGTGAGAACCTTAAAGTGTGGCATCAGCTTCCTTCCTTGCCTTTTACTGAGCACGGACCATGTTCACTTGGGATGCCACCACTGATCCACTGAGAGACTTAAATGGGTGGACAGTGGCAGTGGTAGGTATTTGAAGACTTCTTCAGAGTTAAGATAAGAACTGCTTGGGTTCAACCTGTTGGAGAGAACTCTGGAAAATGCCATTCCAGTTTCTGGACATAGGCTTTACAAAATTAGTAAGCAGGAGCATATCCCTGCTGCTAACCACATGTTTTTTTTTAAAAAGAGGAAGCAAACACTTATCTTTCTTCCTCGTGCCCCCTCCCACCCAATGCAAAAACATTTGACAAAGGCAATTATTTGTGCATTCCGTTCATTCATGGATGAGATAGTAAGTAAGTTCCCCCAGGCTCACAAGAGCTTTTGTGAATCATTAGATGTGACTTCTCAAAGGCCCAGCTGTATAAGATGAGATGTGTTACCATACACTAGCCCAGCAATGATTTATCATCCCAGTCATTTACAGTTTGAGACAAATAAAAAGATATACACAGAGGAGGCACTTGAGTTGACTTGGGATTGCTACAGCATATGGGTTTATTCAGCAGATCAGCTCGGTCAAGTTAGGACAAAGAATTAAAATCTGATTGAAAGTTGCCAGGGCTGTGAATTACTGCCAAACACGCGAGGTCACCCCAAAGCGCCTCCAGTGTAAACAATCTCAAGCTTCAGAAAGGCTTCCTCAGTTAGGCTAATTACCAGAAAACGAGCGAGATTTAAGGTTGTCCTTTCTTTTTCTTACATGCAGACTATAGCACACTAACCATTGTACTCTCTCTCAGCCGCTCACAAGGTTTCTCCTCATCAAGACGGTTGTTTCATTAGGAAGAGGCAGGTCATGGCATCAATTTATAATCCCCACAACTAGAAAGTCAGTAATCTATCTTTCTGAGTTCTTCCTTTATACTTTGAACAGGAAATATCTGTGCTAACTGTGGGGGTAACAACTGGTAAATGTTGGCTTATTAATGGCTTTTGCTATAGATCATTGACTCCATACTTTCTGCATTATGACAGAATTGACCTTAAAAGCATTACAGAAGCCCCTGGGGCTTTTATGCTATTGGCACTTAAATAGTATGGTAACGGGCACCCAATAGATGACATCAGTCTAGGTTAGAGTGTGAGATTACTGAAAGCCTGTCATTAATACAGCAAGACTCAGTTTTAAGGTAAAGCACAGTAGCTTTAAATCAGCATTGATAGCAGTGACTGACTGTAGAATATGTAGAATAGATAAATAATCTATGTGGGGGAGTTGACACTACTTTGGTTGATCCAAAGTCCAGGTGAGGAAAATGGACTTTATGCCTCTGACAATGTTATACACTGTGTAGAAGTATAAATCACCCTTTTCAAAGATGCATGGTGTTGGGCATTGTTGGCTGAGCGTGTTTATACCTGGAATCTTGTCCTCTCTGCAGCATAGACCTGGTAGTGAAGCATGGCCTGTAGGACCTTCTTATGGCCATCCGGCACCAGGCACACAGCCCCGAGGATCTCCAGCACAGCGATTTTGGTCTTGATGTTCTCAGTCCGTAAGCTCTGGGAGATGATATTGATACTTTCTGGATGGGCCAGGACGTGTGCCCGTCCCTGGGAGTTGTTCATCAGTGCCTTGATACACCCTATAACGGATGTGTGTATGCGGCTCTCTGAAGTCTCATAGTCCATGCTCTTCAGGAAGTTCAACAAACAGGTCAGGCCATCCAGCTCAATAAACCTGGTCACAAACCTGAAGGGAAAGGGAGGAAAACAGAATTAAGGCAAATTGTACAATAGGCATCAAATTAATAGACTATGGAACTATGATCCTAAGAACAGAGCAATTGGTAGCCTAGATAACTCCAGATGATTCCAGGCAACACGTTGCAAACAGACGGTCAGTCTTGTTGTCATGGTCATTTTCTAATTTAGGTAATTGCATTCTGTCTGCTTCAAATCCCACCTTTTGTTTCCCCTGTCCTGTGTGCTTGGACAGTGTTACTGTATAATAACTACCACGTTCAATCTCAACGGCTGCTGCATTTCAATGGCTGGTGAAAAGATTCCTATATACTGGCAAAATCTATAGGGCCCACAGTCCTGGATCAGGCAAAACTCCAAAAATGGCTTGTATAATCTCTGCTGGCAGGAGATGTGCTTAAGAAGGGAGCAGACACAATGACCACCATGGATACCACCAGGGTCTGGCATGAGGACACAAATAGACTAGATATGTAGACAGTGAATTTGCAGAAGGAACAGCATGGAATAAAGCGGTGTTGGAACAAGTTTTGGGTCACTTTTCAAGTCACTGGGTTCTGTGTCAAACTTTCATTATGAAACCAGGCAAAACGTGTCTGGTTTCAGATAAAGATCATGCACTAATCTTGATGGATACAACATAGAAAAAGCCCAAGGAGGGGTCTATAGTTTCATTCAAACCAAAGATAAAAACATGATGGGTCAGTTTATCCCTGGAATTAATCCACTGAAGTTAACTGAGTCCATTGAAGTCAGTGGAATAATACTGGGAACAAATTCACCCCATTGGTTTTAGCTGAGTTTCACTGTGAGTTTCCAGTAGGCTTAATAATTTGGGGTCCTAGGCAAAGTGAAGTGAACAGGATCCCATCCAGTTCCCTGTCCAACTTGTGAACACTGAGCGGCTCCAAGTGTGTGTGTCATTGCTTTCAGTTCTCATCTCTGTGCACAAGAACACTCCTGAGCTTCAATGATGTATTAGTATACAATGCACATTAGAAATAGGTCAGCCAGTCCTGTGGTTGGTACTCCACTTTACCACACAGAAAATGTCATGGCCTACCTGAAAGTTGGGCCAGATATACTAGACAGTTTGCCAACTTTCAGCTTACTTGGACCAACAGTTCTGAGCAGAAACCAGGCAAAACCTGGTGGTTTCAGATGAGTTTTGCTCTGAGGTTTGTTCAAACCTGAACTTCAAAGCAAATTTTAGAAGGGGCCAAACACACATGCACCAACAATGAGAAGAGGGATTTCATTAACTCAGCTCAGCAAAACTGTCAAGTTTCATACTGCTCTGATCACAAATTACTTGTCTTTTGGGTGCACCATCCTAACTATCTGTATGAGCAACGGGAAGAGAAGCCCCTCTTCCCCCAGGTAGATGGAAAGACCACACAGAGTGCACCAGGAATTCAGGAAGACACCGAACACCCCTTTTTGTTATTCTAAGTGGTTGCAAGAAAACTAACGGGTAGTTCAGGATCTGTGACCCATTCGGTTGCTGGCCTCTCTGCCGAGACTGCAATTTAGGCAGTCGTGGCCAACTGTGGTGGTGCTGTGTCTGTCATACATGTGTCCACTGAGAATTGGACTGAGACCAAAATCATTTTGTGCAGACTAGCAGATGGCCATGAAATGATCACTTTTAGATGTTTCGCCAGCTGTGTCCCAGAAGGGCCTGAAACTTTCTCCATTTTCTAGCCTGAATAGGATGGTACAACACATATCATCAGCTCTGAGTCCTAACGTATTTACTTCAAAACTATTTCTTCACGGTGATTCTTGCCAAGTTTCTTTGTGAATCCAAGGGCTTGCCAAACTCATTACCAAAACCCAGTGGCAAAAGCATTGCCATCCTAATAGCTCCAGGGCTGAGAGGAGGCTAAGACTGATGCCACCCTGAGGACACAGCATTCTCCAGTGGTTCAAGAAAATCACTCAGAGCCTGGTCAGTCAAGGGTTTCTGAATTCCACTTCCAGATGGAGCACCGGCTATTGGTGCGAGACATACAAGTCACTGTGACTTTCATTTACCTCTGCCAGCCCAGCTCTGAAGGCGAGGTGACAAATAATTTGTGAAAGGCACAGTGACATTCTCACAAGCATAATACCCAAATAAATCTAATGGCAGAGAAACGTTGCTAGGATTCCTAGGGTGAGGTCACTCTAGCAGGAGGGTAGGTGCAGGAAAGAGATTAATGTTATAGACCTTGATTAACGATGAAGTTTCAAACAATGTCGGGATTTTCCTGTATCCTATCTGGTCCAGAGAGCAAAACGCTAATCTCTGTTACTCAATAGGAAGCAAACTTGACTACCTCCCAATCTCAGCTGACATCAGACGCAGGAATAAAGCTAGGATTGTCACCTTCCCTTGTCAAAACACTTAGTGCCCTGTCATCAGGAAAAGCTATAAATTGTATGTGTGAGTGAGAGAGAGAGAGAGATGGGGGAGTCCAGCTCATGAGCTAAATGTCATTCTCATTGTGTATTTATTTGGCCCGCATGATGCATGCAAGACAGAGATGGGAGAGTTCAGCTCCTAGGCTGAATGCCATTTATATCATCACATTTGCTTAGTGCTCTTGTGCGTGTGTGTGTACATAGGCGCATGCACACACACACACACGTACATGCTTGTGCATGTACGAGGCATGCAGTCGAGTTTCTAGGGAAGAGTGCCATCATCGTGTTATGTGCGTGTACAATTTGCCTCCCACATGCCCCATATGTTGCACATGAGGGCCTTGTTTTAGATGGAGATTTAAAGGTGTGATGTCAGAACATGTTTGCTAACGTGCCCTGTGTAACACATTCTCAAGTTCCAGCGTAGACAAGGCAGCATCTGCTTTAAATAGGTGCCAAATTGGTTGAATTAAACCCTAGGCTCCTTGTAGGTTTTTGCTTGACCAGCGCAATTCATGTTAAAAACAGGGTTCTACACTAGGGTTTTAAAACATTTTAATTTGAATATTAGCTAACATAGCCTAACAACACACCTCTCATCCTAATGTAGACAGGGCCTATGTGGCAGTGATTTTCCCCATGGCTGTGTCTTATTCTCTGATCTATCCCTGTACAGATTGTGCTGCAGCCTCACTGTGAGAAATGACACAGCTTGGGAAAGACGGAAAGAACATAAACCGGGGGGGTGGGGAGGGGGAAGGCGCGTGGGGAGGGCAGGATGTTCCCACCCTACTGACAGTCAAGGCGATGTTTCCCAGGCTAGCTGCAACAGTGCCTTTGGATCAGGAGGCATGCACAACCCTGACAAACCTTGGACCTCTGCCCTGCCTGAAATTCAAAGCAGAATAGGCTGCATTTGCTGGATAGATTAGTGATCAGCTAAAGTACACAGGAGTGACACATGGCTAAACCAAGCCAAAATAAAGAGAGCCCGACCTCCATTTATTTTAAGACTGGGTAAAATAGGGTTGGAGCAGGGCAGAAGAGTGATGACATTTATTGCTGATAATTCAGATTAAATAAGATCTTTCTCCCCTTGCCCTCAAACTTGAACCAAAACTCTCCCAAGATTCCAGAAAGTTGGGTTAACTTCTCGTGCCCCTCATCAACTTTCATTTTCACTGTGCTGCTGCACTTCCATATTCAAGTGCTGAAATACGAAGAGCAAAGCTGTTCTCTCACCGATTCTAGTAATAATCTTTGAGGAACTTTAAATTAAAATCCGTTTCCTTACAATACATATTTTCTTGAAAGTTATGGTTGTTCCTGAGCACTGGGATGCATGCAATGGCTTATTTTTATACAGCTGCTACCGAGATCCATGCACTTATTTATTATTGTAGGGCTGCTCCTAAGCACTGAGACAGACACACTGGTTTATTATAAATGGAATGTCTATTGCACTTTCATCGAAAAGCAGAGTGCTTTACTGAATTAAGCCTCACAAAGATGCCCGAGATGCAGGTGTGTATCATTTCAAATTTTACAGATGGCTATCCCAGTTAAAGGGACTCCGTTCTACAGTATTAGAAAGTACATATCCACATGGGGACACTTTGTTCAGTGACTCCTCTTACAGAGATGCCTACAGGTAAGCAACCAAGGCACCCCATCAGTATCCTGTGCCCTCTGCAGAAAGATTCTGTTCATTCCATTTGATACAAGTTTCGGTTTTCATTTGCCATGTTGCTCGGGGATCTAATGAAAAGAAACGGCCTGGAAAATGGGATTCATGTCCAAATTCAACTAAAAAGACTGGTATCTTGAAGGCCTATGTACAGAGCTGCTTACAGAAGGGATCTGATGTAGCTGTGGCTCCCCCACCCCCGCATCCTTTTCGTCAAAGAAGGAATTGGCTTGCTGATCGGGCATTGGCACAAGGCCTGTTTGGCAGCTAACAAATCGAGTCATTGGAAATTAGTTGAGACACGGACTTAACTCAAAATTTGGCTTTGCTTAACTATGGGAAAAAAAGGTTCTAAGCCACTGTCAGCAATTTAAGAGGGAACGCTTTATGCGACAGTTCATTGATGCTGGTGCAAATGCTCATTATTATAAACAAATTAAATGAATGCCTGTTGTCAGAGAGACCCAGCTGAAGCAGCACAGGACTGGTTGAGAAAGCCCTGAAAATCTGATCTTTGGCTGAAGACACTTCCTTTACCCCACTCACATACCCCCCTCCCCCAGGAGATTGGGAGTGGGATCTTATTGGAAAGGCCTTCTTGAAGGATAGAAGGAAACTCATTGGTGGCAGTGAATATGTTTGAGCTGGACACTCAAGCCCATGGAAATGTCTCGCTCCACCGCTTGCTGCCATAAATGTATTCACCTGACATGATGAAAGTCTGTCAATTTCATTGAATACGCTTCAAAATAGATCTGCACCAATGCAAAGGATTGATTACATTCTTTCACAGCAGCTATTGACATGTGGGTTGAAACACCAGCACCTGGCCTAAGAGTGGGGAAGTTGTGGCAAGCTGCCATGTTTCCTGTTTATCCTTGAAGTCAATTTGCATTGTATTGTGTTCTTTGCTGTGCGACTAGAATACAGGCAGTCAAGATTAGATGGCCACTTGCAAGCAGGTTGTCCGCAGATGCCAACAACATCCTCCAAATCATTTCACTACTTTCAGCTACACTGCCCTGAAACTCACGACAGAGGAGGTGCTGTATGTCACAGTACAGCACTTCCTACGAAGTTCTGTCAAAACTGCCACAAAGGATTCTGGGTTACATTAGATGAAGTCAGATGGCAAGGGGCTGAATATGGATTCAAATCATGAACAAGTTTGAGAACAATATTCCAGCAGGTCAATAAGTCATAGTCTCCCTTCTCCACTTAAAAGCTGCATGCTCATCCAGTACCTGAGCATGCACTCACCCAGCCCGAGGAAGACCAAAGGCTAAAGTGATGGGCCATTTGCTTACTGCCTCAAAAAGAAGATGCGAGTGCATAGAGGTTCCTTTACATTCAGAGCGCAACACAAATAGATGTTCTGGGAGATGTTTCACCAATTCTAATTGGTGGCTATACTTAGGAAAAACCATGAGTAGCCCAGGGGCATTAGGTTTGTCAGCGTTCCTGTCTGGTTTATAATCAAGACAAGCCCAAATCACAATACCGGCTCTGCATCCAGATTCACTTTCCTAAAGCTCAGATCTGAAGCCTCCTATCTGCTGGTGTCCCCACTCTAGTTATAATTAGAGAGGGTCCCAAACCAAAATCCAAGACCTGAACATTCCTGAACTTGATTCCAAAACTAGAGCCAGCTCTGGACTTTGCAAGTGGCCAGCCTCTCTCTCTCTCTAATGGGCCAAAATAAATCCCTGGATCTAAAAAACTCCAAAGTTTGAGGGATTGAAACCTGAATCCAGAATTCCCAGCGTGTCACGAAGCACTCAGAATTATAGAGCTCTTTCAAGAGAGAGGCCTTGTAGGAAGGCTGCACCAGTAACATAGTCTGCTTTTTAGATGTTCCCTTCACATCCCTGCAGAACAGAGAACAAGCATCATAATAAAAGTTGTTTTTGCTCCTGGAAAGCAGGTAGTTAGCACCCTAGTGAATTCTTAATGGGGCCTGTATCAAGCAAAGCAAAGAACAGTGGGTTCTTTCTCCTCAGATTAACATATTTCCTACTCTCTGGATTTTTCCTGAGATAACATGGCATTAGCTGCTTTCTCACACTGCCCCCACTTGACATACACAGCAGATTATTAGAGTGTGTGAGGGGCAGGACTCAGATTTATGGATGACATGGCAAACAACACACCCTTTTTGTTGCTCTCTTACAGGGTCACATTTTCAGGAGCTTTGAGTGGACTATGCTTTCCTGCATGGAGGGAGGAAGAAAACAAATCCTGACAAGAGAGGACTGGCTTCCTGTTATAGTTACGACGATTTAGGATTTGCCATAATGAATCAAGCCACTGGTCCATCAATGACTCCATCCTGCCTCCCCCAGGGACTAATACCTGATGCTTTGGAGGAAGCTGTGCATGCATGCACATGCACCACCCAGCCAGCTGTACAACCCTCTGCATAAAGGGAGAAAACAACCTCTATTTCAATCATTGCTCCCAGCTGTTTGGTTTGGTTAATTGGAACATGCTCCAGAATTATCGCTGGTGTAACTGCATCAATCACATTCAATTTGACCCTTTACTAAGTCCACACGTCTATATAATTCGTGCTCACAAAAAAATGTTGCAACATCATGAAGGGCACAGACATGCAAAACTCAGCCATTTGGCTTTGCAGGAACACGTGAGAAAGAGATTCTTCTCAATTGCCATCCACCTGGGTTCCCAACGCTCTTGGAGGTGGCATTCACAAAGGTGGATGGTTTCAGTGGGAGTTAGTACCTTTGTGGTTCCTCTCTTGGTGCCACTTGGAGCTTTCGCTTCAGAACCAGGGCTGGCTCCAGCATTTCTGCCGCCCCAAGCAAAAAAAAAAAAAAAAAACCCCCGCCCCCCCCCGCCAATTGGGAAAAAAAAAAAAAAGCTGCGATCGGCGGCGGCAGTTCAGCAGCAGGTCCTTCGCTCCTAGAGGGAGTGAGGGACCTGCTGCCCCCGAATTGCCGCAGGTGCCGCCCCTCTCCCTTGGCCGCCCCAAGCACCTGCTTGTTAAGCTGGTGCCTGGAGCCGGCCCTGTTCAGAACTCACCATGGAACTGTCACACTTCACCAGGGTATGTATTGAAGCCCCAGGAAACTGACTTCTGCATGGTTTGGATGCAGATACATCAGTCAATCTCAGGCCTTGTGAAATGTTCATGAACTTTTTGACTAATCCACTCTACTTCCTGAGATCACACCTGTTATGGATCTGTTTTCTGTACACTGTGCTTTCCAATGTAAAGAGTCTCTAAAGTAGCCAGCTTGTAATTATTCATTATTGCTGCACCCAGCAAACAAAAGGTGACCTTAGATTTTTGAAGGTGCAGTACATAAATATACAGAAAACAAACAAAAAACAACAACTTAAGAATACAAGCCTAGAAGAGACCTCCTAGATCATAGAGTCCTCTGCTATCACAGACAAACCCGTCATATAATCAAACATCTTGCTACATTCTCATAGCTACATGCATCACAGGAACAAAATCCCACACCAGATGCATGTCAGATGACTTGGATGTTTCATACTTTGCATTCTGAGTTGCTCTAGATAAGGGATATTTGAATCCAACGAAGTTCGAGAGTTAAGACTGACATGCCATCCTTAATTCACTAATATACGCGGGGTACCGCACGCCATGCGGTCTAGAATCTGATTACCACAATTTTCACCTCTATCTTCAAAGACCTTCTTCAGGTTTCTAATAATGCAACTTGTCTATGCTTTCCTGGAGGCACATTCATTACTCCACACATGCACCTGGATGGAGTGTTTAGAGGTGAGGGTTGCAAGGTCCCCTATCAAAATTATGAGCTACCAAAGAAGGCTTTCTTGCTGTCTTTGAAGATGAAACAACTGGGTACCTGCCCACAATCTGCTGAAGGTTCTCTCACTGCCACCGTTTCCTGTGTCAGATATAGCCCTGTGAAGGAGTGGGTGAAAGAGGAGATGAACAACAATTACCTCATTGGTTGAGTCCGCAGAGCTGTTTTCAAGTCTTCAACTATTTTGTTCCTCATTTCTGTTTCTTCTTCATCAAAAGCGTACAGAGTCTGCATCTGATTGGAAAGCAGAGAGATGGACGGTCAGAGAAAACAGACTGCTAGACAGCCCAGAGGTCATCAATAAGAAATATTCTACCAAATCACTTGGAGGTGCTTCCAGCTGCAAAGCTGAGTCCAGCTGAGACTGCTTCTATTCCTCTGGGTTGGCAATAGTGTATAACCCAGTGTTCTCAGATTATCAGAGGAAGTCACAGATGCCCTCACAAAATAATGTTCCTGTGTCTTATCTGGGATGTTCACTGCAATGTGTCTGAAGAAACAATTTAAGTCTCAACATTCCTAACAGGCAGGTATTCGAGGGAAGTGATTATTCCCCTCTATTCAGCACTGTTGAGGCCACATCTGGAGTACTATGTCCCGTTTTGGGCCCCCACTACAGAAGGGATGTGGACAAATTGGAAAGAGTCCAGCGTAGGGCAACAAAAATGATTAGGGGGCTGGGGCACATGACTTACGAGGAGAGGTTGAGGGAACTGGCCTTATTTAGTCTGCAGAAGAGAAGAGTGAGGGGGGATTTGATAGCAGCCTTCAACTACCTGAAGGGAGGTTCCAAAGAGGATGGAGCTCGGCTGTTCTCAGTGGTGGCAGATGACAGAACAAGGAGCAATATTCTCAAGTTGCAGTGGAGGAGGTCTAGGCTGGATATTAGGAAAAACTATTTCACTAGGAGGGTGGTGAAGCACTGGAAGGGGTTACCTAGGGAGGTGATGGAATCTCCATCCTTAGAGGGTTTTAAGGCCTGGCTTGACAAAGCCCTGACTGGGATGATTTAGTTGGGGTTGGACTAGATGACCTCTTGAGGTCTCTTCCAACCCTAAACTTCTATGATTCTATAATTCTATTGCTGTTCCAATTTTTCAGACAGGTAGACCAAGGTACAAAGAGGTTAAGACCTACATTTTCAGTTGTATTCACTAATTCTGGGTGGCACAATTTTTTGGGTGTCCAGGCCAAAGGCCAGTACTCCTGATCTAGTCCCACCCAGCTCTTCCGCTGACTTGCTATATGACCTTGGGCAAGGCACTGAAATCCACATTTTCAAACTTGGATGCATAAAGCTAGACACCTAAATTCAGAGTTGGACACTTGAAATGGGTAGCCTGATGTTCATAGATGCTAAGCACACATAGGTCTCAGTGAAGTCAATTGGATTTGTTTAGTGCTCAGCACCTCTGAGAATCAAGCCACTACTCAGTGGTTTGAGCATTGGCCTGCTAAACTCAGCGTTGTGAGTTCAATCCTTGAGGGGGCCACTTCGGGATCTGTGGAAAAATCAGTACCTGGTCCTGCTAGTGAAGGCAGGGGGCTGGACTCGATGACCTTTCAGGGTCCCTTCCAGTTCTAGGAGATAGGATATCTCCATATTTGAACATTTTGGCCTCTCTGCTTCAGCTTCCCTAATTGTAGAAGATGGATGATCATTCCTACCTTATTGATAGGGGTACTGTGGGGTTTCACAAAACAATGTTAAGACTAGGAGAACCTCAGCTCTCAACTCAGGGTCTTCTTGAATAAATACCTTGATTAAACAAATATCCAGCACCTACAATAATGACCTATTATAGCAGAATACTAGTGTCTTTATGGTAATGATTCAGCAAGGAAGTCCCAGAGTAAAACCTCCTTTCACTAGAACATCTCTTAACTCTCCCCCTCCCCTTCTTTCCCAAACCCTTCTGTGTTGCAAACCATGTGGTGCCAACGCATGTCAAATCCTGAGGGTGGTCACTTGGCTAAGAGCCATGGCTGTTTTATGCTACACAGCTGGTACAGGGAGCTGTATTTAACTCTAGGGGTCCTCTTTCTGATCCACACTAAAGTCAAATTCACTCACTAACGGAGTGAGATATTTCCTGCCCTAATGGAATGACAGAGCGCTACTGATGGAAAATGAGCTGACAACGTTTTATCTTCTGCCAGCATCCCCAACAGCCAGAAACATATACTGAAACACTCAAGCCAAGCCATATACAATCCCCTCTTCAAAAAAATAAATAGAAACCATGAAAATGCATTGTGGAATCTCAATGGCAGATTCCTGGGGCGGGTTTTGGTGCTTGATTTGTAGTTCCTTGGGTGAGGGCCCATATGGTCAACTTTTCTTGGCCCATAAACATTCCTTTGAAAGACTCTCATTTTTACAATAGCTCACTTTCTCCTCTGACCCATTGTTGGAGAGAGGCACATGGATGGCAGGAGGGTTTTCAAAGGTATTTTGTTGAGAGTGGAAACAGCCGGTTTCCAAGTGAAACAAACATAAGTAATCCTGCTTTTGCAGCAGATGGTTAATTACAGAAAAACCCTTTCTGAAAGCTATGAGCAGCCAAGAGCCATTCATTTCTCTCACAGCTACACAAGGCCAGGAACATGACTCCCTGTGCCTCCTCTAATGACAGAAGAGTCACATGTCCACATCATGAAATTACAGTGTGAAAGTTACAGAAAACAGGATCACCACTAGGAGAGAGGGACGGGAAACTGTTGAGTTTGGGGATCACTGTTTGTGGCTGCATTTCATAGTTATGTTTGGTTGGAAAACAGTTTTTCTGAACTAAAAACTGCATTAAAGGGATAATGTTGGCCTAGTTTAGGACTCCATGTTAGTAAATTTTGTTCCACAGACAAAAAGGAGGAGCAAACTATTGCAGGAGCTTCAACCAGCACTCAACCAGATACTCCATGCACAATTACATACAGACTATTTTTCACAAGTACATTTTTGCATGTTCAGAAATGTTGATTTGAATGCATCAGGGAAATCTGATATCCAGCTACCTGGTCTGCATGGATTAGTCTGAGACTGCACATATGTGCAAAAAACTATATACAAGGAATTGTGTGTTCAAAATGACAGGCAATCTTAAAGGCTGCTTTTGGAAATTTGGCTCAGTGTGAATAGAAATATTTTAATTTAAACTTTGGATTTTGTTTAAAATCCAAGGGAAAAAACTCTCCCCCATCCTCCTGTGCCCTGAAATACTAGAAATCCAAATACAGCAGCATAATGCTAGTGCATGAGAGCCAGAAAGCAAAACTAACTAGAAGCGGAAAATGAACTGACCTTGCCAAGCTAAGTCAGATGGAATAAAGGAAATAAATAGCAGAAATGGTACTAAAAAGAACTACAAACTCGATTTTCAGAATTTTACAGTTATGGTCCAAGTTCCTTATTTTGATCTCACCTGTACCATTTTTACAACTTGTTACTCAGCTGAGTTCAGTGAAATTACTTCTGATTTACACAAGTATAAGTGGATCAAAATCAGGCCCTATGTCATAATTAGAGTATGGCCATTTATTATTGTTATTAATGTGACTACTATCTGGGCAATATCCCTTTAAAAACATTCAAAGAAACGAGCTCAGGTGGAATTCAAGCTGCCATGACATCTTTGGAACTGAATTAGGGATGATCCAAGAGCAGAAATTCTCAATTACAGAATTAATTTTAAAAACCAAACAAACATAAGATGCTCTAAGCAAACAACGGTTTAGAGCAGCATGAACCAGATGGGAGATGGAATCATTCTCCACCTGTTAGATTCTGTTGAAAGATATATTTTCTTTTATGTCCTATGAAGCTGTTTTGCCCTGAGCAAATGATTTCTGAGCCAGAGAAAAGGGCCTGGTAACAGCTGTATTTATTAATCTTGACCCCATCTCATGCTCTCAACACAGCTATCACTTCAAAGAGCTGTATGTGCAGCTACTGTTCACCGGCAAGCCCTCCTGTACAAGTGCAAAGATAGCCAAGATCATAAAAGCAACATGGTGGTGTCAAAAGTAATCTTCCTTCTCCCCAGTAAACCGGGGATTGCATTTATTGAGGCTGCCAAGCAGACAGTATCACAGAGAAAAAGAGACAAATCTCTTGACATGTGCTAGAAATAGGGCAGCTGCTATATCCTACAAAAAGAAGTTTCATGACTTGACAAATCAGCCGAGATGTTGACGACCCTGATATTTAGAATGGTGTACGATTTTGTGTCTGCAGATAATCACTGGTATGA
Source organism: Terrapene triunguis (assembly GCF_002925995.2). Lineage (NCBI taxonomy): Eukaryota > Metazoa > Chordata > Testudines > Emydidae > Terrapene > Terrapene triunguis. The sequence goes on from NW_020664436.1 coordinate 3,516,357, forward strand.
TTTGTTGCACTAGTTGTCAAGTTACTAGATTTACAGGCACAAAATTACAGGTGTAGAACTGAAGGACACTATTCTAAGTTAGGTAGCATCAATGGTTAGCTCCCTTTCTTCCAGGGATTGATGCAGGAGCTATTCCATTTGTGAAATAGTTGGTATTGTCCTTCCAACTGGATCATCTGAAGGACAGCGCTCACAATTATAACAATTATAAGCATGACAGTTATAGTGGGGGCCTTATTCTACTCTTAACCGTGCTGGTGCAAATCAGAAGTAAAACCACAAAAGTCAATGAAGTTATATAGACATAAACACAGTATAAAACTGGTGAGAGAATCATAGAAATGTCAGTCTGGAAGGGGCCTCAAGAGGTCATCAAGTCCAAGCTTCCCCACTGAGAGAGCACCAAGTAAACCTAGACAAGAGGTGGGCAAACTTTTTGGCCCGAGGGCCCCATCTGGGTATGGAAATTGTATGGCGGGACATGAATCCTCACCAAATTGGGGTTCGGGAGGGGATGAGGGTGCCTCAGGGGTGCAGGCTCTGGGCAGCGCTTACCTCAAGCAGCTCCTGGAAGCAGCGGCATGTTCCCCATTCCAGCTTCTACACGCAGGTGCGGCCAGGCGGCTCTGCTGCGTGCTGCCCCGTCCGCATGCGCCGCCCCTGCAGCTCCCATTGGTCGTGGTTCCCGACCAATGGGAGCTGCGGGGGTGGCGCTTGGGGCAGGAGGAGCGTGCGGAGCCCCCTGGCTGCCCCTATGTGTAGGAGCCAGAGGGGGGACATGCCACTGCTTCCGGGAGCCACGCAGAGTGGCCCCCGACCCTGCTCCCCAGCTGGAGCACGGGAGCGGGAGCTTGAGGGCCAGATTAAAATGACTGGCGGGCCGAGTCCGGCCCACGGGCCATAGTTTGCCCACCCCTGACCTAGACCATGCCTGACAGATGATTGTCTAACCTGTCCTTAAAAACCTCCAATGATGGGGATTCAACAACATCCCTTGGAAGCCTATTCCAGAACTTAACTACCCTTAGGCCTGGTCTACACTGGGGGGGAGGGTGCGGGGGGGATCAACCTAAGATATGCAACTTCAGCTACGAGAATAGCGTAGCTGAAGTCGACATATCTTAGGTTGACTTTCCTCACGTCCTCACGGTGCGGGGTCGACTGCTGCCGCTCCCCCGTCGACTCCGTTTCCGCTTCTCGCCACGGTGGAGTACAGGAGTCGACGGCAGAGCGATCGGGGATCGCTTTATCGTATCTACACTAGACGTGATAAATCGATCCCCAATAGATCGATCACTACCCGCCGATCCGGCAGGTAGTGTAGACGTACCCGTAGAGGTAGAAAGTTTCTGTTAATATCTAACCTAAATCTCCATTGCTGCAAATTAAGCCAATTAGTTCTTGTCCTACCTTCAGTGGACATGGAGAACAATCAATCACAGTCTTCTTTATAACAGCCCTTAACATATTTGAAGACAGTTATCAGGTCCCCCTCAGTCTTATTTTCTTCACCCTAAACATGCCCAGGGTTTTTTTTAACCTTTCCTCATAGGTCAGGCTTTCTTGAGCTTTTATCATTTTTGTTGCTCTCCTCTAGATTCTGTCCAATTTGTCCACATCTTTCTTAAAGCATGGCACTCCGAACTGAACACAGTACTCCAGCTGAGGCCCCACCAATGCTGAATAGAGCAGGACAATTACCTCCTGCGTCTTACATACGACACTCCGGTTAATAAGCCCATGAATGATATAGCCTTTTTCACAACTGTGCATTGTTGTCTCATATTCAATTTGTGATCCACTATAACCCCCAGATCCTTTTCAGCAATACTACCACCTAGCCAATTATTTCCCATTGTGTATTTGCACATTTGATTTTTCCTTTCTAAGTGAAGCATTTTGCACTTGTCTTTGTTGAATTTCATCTTGTTGATTTCAGACCAATTCTCCAAATTGTCAAGTTCTTTGTGAATTCTAATCCTATCCTCCAAGCGTTTGCTTATAAAATTTGCAGATGACACCAAGCCAGGAGGGATCGCATACTCTCTATTCCATTATCCAAGTCATTAATGAAAACATTTAGTAGTACTGGACCCAAGACAGATTCCCTGCTGGATCCCACTAAATACATCCTCCCAGTTTGCAGTAAACCACTGATAACTACTCTGAGTATGATCTTTCAAGCAGAGAACAGAATTGGGCCCAAAGTGTCCAGGTTGTTTAGCTGAAATAGAAAGTTGTGACCTCTAGTCCAGTAACAGAGTGCTTCCTAACAAATCATGTCAAACCAATCTGATAGCTTTCTTTGATAGGATAACGAGTCTTGTGGATAAGGGAGAAGCTGTGGATGTGGTATACCTAGACTTTAGTAAGGCATTTGATACGGTCTCGCATAATATTCTTATCGATAAACTAGGCAAATACAATTTAGATGGGGCTACTATAAGGTGGGTGCATAACTGGCTGGATAACTGTACTCAGAGAGTTGTTATTAATGATTCCCAATCCTGCTGGAAAGGCATAACGAGTGGGGTTCCGCAGGGGTCTGTTTTGGGACCGGCTCTGTTCAATATCTTCATTAACGACTTAGATATTGGCATAGAAAGTACGTCTATTAAGTTTGCGGATGATACCAAACTGGGAGGGATTGCAACTGCTTTGGAGGACAGGGTCATAATTCAAAATGATCTGGACAAATTGGAGAAATGATCCGAGTTAAACAGGATGAAGTTTAACAAAGACAAATGCAAAGTGCTCCACTTAGGAAGAAAAAAACAGTTTCACACATACAGAATGGGAAGAGACTGTCTAGGAAGGAGTACAGCAGAAAGGGATCTAGGGGTTATAGTGGACCACAAGCTAAATATGAGTCAACAGTGTGATGCTGTTGCAAAAAAAGCAAACATGATTCTGGGATGTATTAACAGGTGTGTTGTGAGCAAGACACGAGAAGTCATTCTTCCGCTCTACTCTGCTCTGGTTAGGCCTCAGCTGGAGTATTGTGTCCAGTTCTGGGCACCGCATTTCAAGAAAGATGTGGAGAAATTGGAAAGGGTCCAGAGAAGAGCAACAAGAATGATTAACGGTCTTGAGAACACGACCTATGAAGGAAGGCTGAAAGAATTGGGTTTGTTTAGTTTGGAAAAGAGAAGACTGAGAGGGGACATGATAGCAGTTTTCAGGTATCTAAAAGGGTGTCATAAGGAGGAGGAAGAAAACTTGTTCACCTTAGCCTCTAAGGATACAACAAGAAACAATGGGCTTAAACTGCAGAAAGGGAGGTCTAGGTTGGACATTAGGAAAAAGTTCCTAACTGTCAGGGTGGTTAAACACTGGAATAAATTGCCTAGGGAGGTTGTGGAATCTCCATCTCTGGAGATGTTTAAGAGTAGGTTAGATAAATGTCTATCAGGGATGGTCTAGACAGTATTTGGTCCTGCCATGCAGGCAGGGGACTGGACTCGATGACCTCTCGAGGTCCCTTCCAGTCCTAGAATCTATGAATCTATGAATATTGATCTATGGTTGGGAATGCCCAGCACTGGGGAGTCAGGAACTGATCCAAAGCCTTTGAAGTCAATAGAAAGACTTTCACAGACTTCAAATGGGCTTTGGATCAGGCTCTCATTTGATCAATGAGTAGCCCATATCTAAGATAGGTCCCTATAACTAAGCAATTAGGGGCAACAAGGTATGAAGGTGCTGTTTAAAGGGTCACTGATTGATTTACAGTAGGTCCAAAACTTAAGTTTTGCAAAACCCAGGGTATAACATTTTAAAACAATAGAAAGGTGTCTAATGTTTTTAAAATTCTAATAATATTTTTGTTTCAAGTTTAACATTCCCCTGCAGTATTTGCAATCTAAATATTGCAGCATGTGCTAACACTGGGAGAGCCACTAAGTGAAACTGATTAGATACTGATTGGAAACAAAGTGAAACTGACTAATATTTTTTTTTTTTTTTTAACACTTCACTCAGGGTGAAGAATGAAAAAAACAGCAGCATTAGCAATGAAAGTGAAGGGACTCTTAAAAAATTCTTTCCATTTTAAGAATCTCAGAGGTCCTATTAACACAGGTGAGGACATTTCTTTTAAAATACCCTGATTCACTGCTATGCTACTCCAGTTTTACAGTGATGTAACTCTACTGAAAACAAATCAATGGAGCTAAACCTGCATAAAATTGGAGCAAATAAATGGTAAATGAGGTCCATTAATTTTAACCTAAGTAGCCCTTAAATATCTCCAGTGATAGGGTAAAACATAAGGCAAAAGGAAAATTTGTCAATCATTTTAGGGCCAGGGCATGTCAAAACAGCATTACCAGAACCTGGTGTTTATTGATGATCTTAAAATGTGGTTAAAATCAGAAAAAGTAGGCCAAAATCTGCTCTCAATCCCTGAAGCTGCTCCAGCTTTAGAATACCGTCAGTTACACATTCATTCCAGATTTACACCAGGATAAATTTAGGGACTAATCCAAAGCCACTAAATTATTGGAAAGCCTCCCGATGACTTCAAAGGGCTTTGGATCAAGCCCTCAGAGCAGAATTTAATGCGGTGACACTGCAAGGTTCCATATTTCTTCTCCCTTAATGACTCTTCTAGAGTAAATTTGCTCAGCTAGACATCAAAACACTAGTCTTTGCCAATCATGCAAACTCAGCCTCTTCTCTTAAAACCAAGCTGTGTTCTTTCCACTTTACCCCTCATCACCAACAAATTCTGAAATCAGCAGTTAGGTAGTAGTTTTTGATGAGACGTGACAGAATAGAAAGCATCTCTTCTGTTACCTTCCTAGGGTGGCTCTGAAGCGCTAGTGAAACACTGACTGTGTCCGTAAACTAAACATGTATTACCAAGAAGAAACATCAACAAACTATAAAGTGTGCAACATGGTGTCATTTTTATAGCTATTTTTCAGCCCATAACAATGCTATGAAGGTGAACTGAAAAGCTTTTATAAATGAATTATAATGATAAAAACCCACCAACAACTCAGACTGCCCAAGTTGTTAACAGCTAAATTCATGCAGAACTGATGAGGGAAATCAATGGCTCTTGCATATAAATAACCAGAAGCAGAATTTGGCCATAAACCAGTAACAGACTATGAATTTTCAGAACACAGGAATTGCCATACCAGATCAGACCAGTGATCCATCTATCACATTATCTTGCCTCTCACAGTGGCCAATGCTAGATGCTTCAGAGGAAGGTATAAGAACCCCCCAGTAAATAATTATGAGTAACATGCTGATAAGGGAGGTTTTTCCCTAAATCCTATCAGTAAGTGGTTAGTTTTATCCTGAAGCTTGAGTATTCATTGCCCTATATTTCTGTTTTCGTCCTGTCTCACATAACTTGATTTTTGATTATCTATAAAAATGACTAAACCCTTTATTTCATTATTATTATTATTATTACACTAAATTCTTATAGTCAGTAATGTATTGTGGCAGTAAGTTCCATAGGTTCATTATACATTGTGGGGGTAGGGATGGGGGGGAGCATTTTCCTTTATCAGTTTTTCATTTGTTGCCTTTCAAATTTCACAAATGTTCCTTGTTCTTCTATTGTGAGTGAGGGTAAACAGGAGCAGCTGTTTTATCTTCTCTATGACATTCATGTTTTTATATATGCCTATCATCTCTTCACTTATTTGTCTCTTTTCTGTGGGCCAAATCTTGTCACCTTTACTCACACTGAGTAGCACATCAGTCTGCAAGTAATGCCACTGAAGTCAACATGACCACTTATGGAACAAGGTACTAGTCCGTGAGCACCCCTCCAGCCTAACCAGGCCTCATGGGGAGGGGGCGTCGTAGGGAGGGGCAATCCAGCTCTACATCACCATCCCTCAAAATTCCCAACATAGGGGGAATGGCTGGAGCACCTCTGTGCTCCACCAAGCCCCCACTGGCTTAACTGTCCCCTGTGGACCATTACCAGTCAGTGTAACTGAGAGCAACCCCGAGGTTGCTGTGTGTCATATTATTACATCCTTCCCATGCCAATGTTGGTGCACAGGGCAGAAACTAGCTTCTTCCAACCCTCTCAGCCATTAGCTGTTGCTTCCATCTGCTCTGTGGTGTTGAGATTACGGTTCTGCCATCCCTGCTAAGGCTTCTTCTTAATGTTTCTATTGAGTGCCCTTGTTTCCTCATACCACTTGGTTTCCACTTGCTCTCAGCTTCCCGTGGGAGTCTGTGTTGGCATGTGGGATACCTGCACCAATATGTCCAGCGCTTTCTTCTGATTCTGGTGGAAACACGCTGCTGGTTACATCTCTTCACTGGTGATAAACTCTCTCCATCCAATACCCAGAAGCCAGGGGGCTGGCTTCCTCCTTTCCCCAGGAATGCTCAACCACTGCTCAACCCCAGGCTGTAACCCCACTCCACATGCCTTGAGTTTAGTGAAAGCTGTGGAGGCCTTTCCTATCCTTGATTTCACTTCTTTCTTGAGATCTCTGTTGTGCTTGGGGCCAAGTTGGTCCTAAGATCAGGGAAGCGCAAAGGTGACAAAGGCATTTTTTGCCCTTCCCTTCAGGTTCTCTGTTGGACAGAGTTTGGTTAAACCCATGGGTCAGGGCCATGTTTTATTACTGGATTAGGAGCTTACATTTACATTTAATTTGTTTTTAAAGCTTTTCAGATCATCTTTAAGCACTGTTTAAAGAGAGGCGAGAGAATATATATATATATATATATATATATATATATATATATATACACACACACACACACACACACACGTGTGCTCGCATGCATGTACACAGGAACACAGGAGAAAACCGATTATTGATTTGCAAGACAAAAGCCACAGCGACACCATCACGTTTCATTTCTGTAATTTGGAGTTTTCAGTGAAGAATCCGATTTCATCATTCAGTTCTGTGAATCACAGAAATAAGAGCTGAAAAAGGCCTGCATTTCATCAAATCCATCTCTCTGCCAGTGCAAGATTCTTCCCTACAGAGTATACTCCTTTCCCTTTGCCAGCTCAATTTTAAATGAATCAAGCAACTGGACTTTCACTACTCTCCTTAAGACACTGTTTCACAATCAAACAGACGCTGTTGTTAGGAAATCTTTCCTGGCGTGTGCAGAGGTAACTTACTGCAGCCATGGAGTTGATGCGGTCAATATAGTAATCCGGCCAGCTGGTAGCAAGCTTATTAGGGTCTTCTTGTTCCTGAAACAGAAAATTAAACAAAGTTACATGAGCAGGCTTAAAGGATAAATAGTTTTCATTTGGTTGAAATCATCTGGAATTCTTGACCATCTTACTTCCTACCCATTTCCTTATAACACACACATCTTTATGGATTTTATTACAAACCTCTTTGAAGGTATAGTGCTAAAGGTATCCTTGTGATGGCAGAGAAGGAAAGATCATCCTTCAAATAGGATTACTGAAAACAGCATTACAGAACTGACTGAGACAAGGTTGTCCTTCGGTGGCCAAATGACAATACTCCCCTCCTCACAGTATGCTGACAATGCTTGCACTCAAAGGACAGAGCCTTCAGGGATAACTCAGTTACATTTTCAAGTCTTACATTTAACAGATTTTAGAAAATATTTTGCATTATTTCTGCTAATTGGATGGGCGAGATTCACCAACTACAGAGAAAAATGCCAAGTCAAAAAGTCTGGAAATAGGCCAAATGACTGCTTCTTAGGAAGTTAAGCACAACCTCAAAGCATCCAGATGAACAAAACTGGAATCTGTGAATTACAGTGAAAGCTGCATCAAAGACCACCTCCGAGCGCAGTGTTAATAATTTTAAAGTATCTCCATACATTTTGCAATTAAACTCACCTTTCAGTTAAAGGCCTACCTCTGCTGGGCAACCACATTTTACTGGTTCTTTGGGTGGTCACTTGAGAGGTTTCACTGCATCAGATTTTATTTTACTTTACTTTGTGAAGAGGCTAGGCAGATAGACTAGAAACCAGTAAGAAAATAACTATTGGTTTCTGGAGCCCTAATCTCCTACCACAAGATGTAAGTAGCTTACATTAAAATCAATTGAAGTTCTATCTTGTGGTTGAAGAACTGTGTCCCTTGGAGTTATACTAAAGATGGATGAACAGAGATTATCTTTCTGTCTGTCTCACTAATCTTCCTGACATTCTATTGTCCTGTATGTATAAACAATTATTCATATCAACAGACTTAGCTTGTAAAAGTTATACAGATGAACATCAAATAGCCAGATCTTTATCAGATCGCATCAACTCTTTTAGTGCTGCTACATATTTATGTTGTTTGGAGAGAAGAAATATTTCTACACGTCCCCAAACTGGCCTGCCTTCAAAAGAACCTTAATACTTGTCAAGCTCCTTTCAGGTTAAAATTAAATAATAGCATACACTGTAACAAATCCATGGAAAATGTCAGGCTTCAAATTTGGAATTCACAGCAACAGCAGGGGTAAAACTCAGATCTTCCTGCTCCAAGACCACAGGCTTCTATCACTTGAACTAAAGGAGAACCTCAATTAGCTGTTAGCAGTATACAGCCAATGACATAATAGAACAGTTCTGCTTCTAGCCAGTAGAGGGCAGTGGTACATATACCTACCAAGCCAGTTCATTACAATACCTACCTCTAGCTATACATAAAGCCTGAGAGGCTGTCAAAATGGCAAGAGGCATCAAATGCATTGCCTAGTTCCACAATTTATCACATATATACCACCTCCCCATCAGTGGGGTGTGTGGAAATTCATGCCACACATGCACACTTTTCCAGTGCATGTTGGAAAGCCTTTGTTTTCCTTCTCTCCCTTTCCCTGATGAAAGCAGTAGGCTGATAGAGCTAAATCCTTGCTTACCAACAGATCCGGAGCTATATGGCTCCCCATAAGTAATCAGCTAGATTTCTACACCTCATTTCATTGCAGACTGCCTTTTAACACCTACTCTCTACTAGATGCTGACAACTGTTTTGCACACAGCAGGCCTTAACCTCCTATCCAAGAGTCAAAATATGACCTTGCTGAAGGAAAAAACAATACAAAAACATGCAGTTGATAAATACAGCATTATTTTTAGAAAATAATCTTATCATGACCTGAGTAGCACAGGGGAGAAAGAGAGCTAATCTAGTGCTAGTTAAATAAAGGCCATTCCACTGGGCATCATGACATATACAGCAACCTATTTGTAAAGGGACATCAGGCCAAGACACCAATCTGCAGTGCAAGGTGCCTTGATCGGTCTTCCTGGAAGTTTCCTGTGTAAAGGAGTCTGAAAGAGCGAGTGACCTGTGCTACAGTTGTTTCCTAAATAAATGGGACAGTAAGTCTGTGAGAACAATATACACAGCATCTCCTTTGCCTATTCATTGAACCCCAGGCTAAGGAAGAGGAAACAAATTCAGATAAAGTGACAACCATTCTCCAAATCTCAAAGAATCCGAGTAAAAAAAATCTAAGATTCTTAAAAAAGCAGAAGTGTTAGAATACCGTGAGAAATCCTGCTCTTACTAGATTTCCAGCCCAAACAATAGGCTAAAAGGGTTTAAGATAGGAAAAGCATCCAAATACTTGAATAATTTCCTATCTGAACCCCTGAAGCTTTGGGGGTTTGACCAGTTGTATTAAAAGATCAAGAACTCTGACCTTCCTAAGGTAGGATTCTGTATTTTTGGTTGGCTGAGCAGATGAAGGTGTAGTCATTTTACTCTGTGATTTACTGTTTCCCTCCCACTACTTTCTACCCTTCTATATCCAGCATACATTGTGGTCCTAACCCTGAGATCAAAGCTTAATGCCTCTTCTAAGACCATCCTGCTGCTTTTGAGCAAGGGCTGGGTGAGAACTGGTTTGGATGAAATAAACATTGATCTGAGGTTCAAAAAAAGTTTGGTTACATTTGTGTGTGTGAGAGAGATTGCATTTTCTGGTTCTGGTTTTGACCAAAAACCAAAGGTCCAAAATCCCATAAGGAAAGCTGTTCTGTTTATGGGCCTAATCTTAAGAGGAATTCCTCAGTCCTTATTCAGACAAAATTTTCATTGAAATCAATGACTGTTTTGCTTGGAAAAGGTCAAAATCTAGCCCTCTATTTCTGAAGTAGCTGAAAGCCAGTTCTTGCAAAAACTACTTTTGCAAACTCAAGAGGTCTGGATAAGCATGCGGATGTTTATCTGAACTCCCAAAACATTGGTTGGTCCATCACTAATTTTAGCCAGCCACCTGGAGAACATTTTCAAAGCATCAGTTTCTGACGTGAGATACCCAAGATCACACAGATTTACATCAGCCTCAGGAGCAGTACCATGATATATTACAATTGGAGACACTGGGGAAGATGGTTCATTGCCCAGGTGATGCAAAAGTTCTCCGCAGTATGAAATCACAGCACCACACTTCTTCTCAGACAGCAGAATCTAAAATACTTTGGATTTCTTAAAGACCATCGAGATTCTGATCCTCAAATAAAACATTTCAAATTGCCTCTCAGCAACTTGCACTGATGTTGATGACAAAATCCTCTTCTTCCTCCAGAACATGCAGAAGGAAAAAAGTAGGGCCTGATACCCAAAGCCACATAGGCGTCAATAACTGGAAACAATTACCCAGCTGTCTGAAGCAAAATGTCAGCCAAAGGAATCTATTAAAGCAAAGCCACCTTTTAGCTCCTTGAGTAGTGTAAATATTACATTAAAAAATAGACGTCAGTCAGTGGGCTTCAGAAGCAACCATGTCATTCTTCACCAGAGCAACTGCTATGTAACTACTGTGAAAACACAGCCCTGATATCATACAAGCCTGTAATAAAGTCAAGGTATTATATAGGCATTGAAGCTAATTTGGACTGAGTCCATCCCCATGGCGGAAACTGGGACTTTTGAGTTGAACAACTTCATCTAACATAAGATTTAATGGAATATTTCAAATACTTGGAATATTTGAACCAACTGCAAAAATAAAACTAAACAAAATATTCTAGCCACAGTTCATTTGATCCTGCAGGCCTTTTACAGAGTTCTTGGGGAATCAATGCACTATACAGTCTTCATGGACACATTCTCTTCAATGGCACAAAGACATTTGTTGGCATCAACTCCTAGTGTGAAAGACATGCGCAATAGAAAAAACCCACCATGCCTGTAAGTACATCATTCCCCTCTGCTGGTGGTCCTTTGTAGAGAAGCACTCAAACACTAAGGTGATGGGTGCCGTATAAATGGGTAAGAGATTGAATAGGCCCTGAAGATTAAATGCCTAGGTTATCTGACAAATGTCTTTCAGGAGAGGGTTGAGTCATTTGGGAGAAGACTTAACAGCAGCTGCCAGCACTGTATCTTTTTTGCGGTTAAGCACTCGACTTCAGCATCCGGAGCTGTCGATCTGAAATTATACACTAAACACCAAATATACTCACAACAAAACATAGTATTTCTCCAGAGTATCTCCTTAGTATCCAAGCACTTCCCAGACATGAATGGATTTATCCTCACGCTACCCTTAGGAGGTAGGAGTGATTTACCCCAATTTTACAAATGGGTAGAGAGGGACAAGAAGAAAAGTTGACGTGACAATCCAAACTCACCCAGGAAGTCAGTGGCACAGCTGGGAATAGAATTCTGATCACTTGATTCCCAGGCCATTGCCCTTACAAGACTATCTTTCCTCTCCTATTACACTGACCTGATTTTCAGAGGTTCTGGAAACTCTCAGCTCCTTGGGAACTGCAGATGCTCAGCATCTCAGCAAATCAGGCCATGTGCACACTGGACCATGTCACCATTTAACCACACTTCAGGTGTAAATATCCTGTACTGATGAGTCATGCTGTCTTACGACACAGACTAAGGTACTGTTTGCCACTTACACAGCTGTCCAAAACACTTAAGCACACTTCCTGATAAGTGGAAGTAACAGACTACCTTTATCTGCTGAACTCCTTCCCCCAGTCCATTTGGTTGATAAGCATTATTTAAAGCAGCAGCAGGACAGGCAACTTACATAATGCCATCGAGTTTGGGTTTAAAATCTTTTTCACAAGTCCCTTATTCTGTGTAGTGAATTCTGGTTGACCTCAGTAGAAACAGCATACAAAACAGATGGAAGAGAAGAAATCCAAATGGGCAAACACATGAGATAAACTTTTCATTCCTATTTACTTATTGTAATCTGCAAGTAAGAGCAAACTGGTGCTTGGAATCAGTGTAAATCTGGAAAAACAGAATTGAAATCAATAAGGATATTTGAATTTACACTTAGGTAGCTGAGAACAGAATTTGACAAAACACAGCTTCCGGTTAGTGCATTTCCCCTGCAACAGCTGATGGCATCATTCCATCCCAGACAGGAGGAAGCCGGATTCCTGTACTCAGCACTAGCTGTCAACAGTGTCATCACTTAATGGCAGAAAAAGTCACAGAACCCTGAACTCAGGTGATTAAAAAATGACTAGTTTTTGTTTAAAAAAGTGTAATTAAGGGTTTGCCATGTTGGTTACGCCTCTATGGTGGCTTTTTCAAAAGCACCTAAAGGAAGTCAGGCTCACAACTCCAAATGAAAGTCAGTGAAAGCTCAACTCCCACGAGATGTTTTTGAAAGGCTCATCTTAAAAGTACAATGAATACTTTGCACTCCTGTAATGCCTTCCCCCAACCATATCCCAGTGCTTTTCACAAGTTAATGAATTAAGCTTCACTGCAGCCTTCTCAGCTAGGTGAGTTTAGGTGGGCAAAATGAGGCAGAGAGATTAAGTGATTCCTTTCAATCACACAGGAAATCTGTAACAGAGCCAGGAATAGAACCCACATCGGACTCCAACATCCTGTGTTTTTATCCAATAGACCATGTCAGACTCCAACATCCTGTGTTTTTACCCAGTAGACCATTTTCCTTTTTAATGTAACTGATTTTCTGAAAGTTCAAGCCTTTGCAGTTCACCTTTAGAAAAATCTTTGAATCCCAAATGAAATTCTTCCTTGAGCATTAAAAAGTCTGCTAGCTGTTTCTCAGTTCTATATCAGTAATAGAGCCTGCCCCAATGGAGCACTTTGGTTAACAAATACAAAATGTGTCCGATCTCCCATGAGACAAAATATGAATTCGTAACAGCAGCTGAAACAAATCCAGGATTCTTCAGACAGTTTATGCATCCGAAAAGCCAACCAGGTCCCAGGAGATAGTAATTTTGAAACAGGACAGACCACAGGACTGAGCCATTCACTAGACAGATGTGGTTACTGCACTATTTCCTCGACTGCATCACTAGCACTGACACGAGTATTCTCAAGGTGTTGTGGATGGTGCCATACCCAAGCCATCTAAGCACAATTCATCCAGAGCAAGAGAGACAAATATTTCTTCTGGCCCTGGATTCAGGCTATATGCAGATAATAATCTTTGTGCTCCAAAAGCAGTCTATTTTATCATGAGATACAAAAGAGAATATCCATTCATTAGCTGCTATACGTGCTAGAACAATGTTGAAATGTTCCAGTTCCATCTAGTAAAAAGTGGTGCGTACGCACACTACCCAGTTCACTGCAATATGAAATCGGGACATATTTACCCAATCAGATCATTGTTTCATCTAGCCTGGTACCTCTCCTCCAGCCAGGCAGTATCAAGCCAGGCTGGTCCAATTGGCTGAGTCTGCTGTCTCTGACTGTGGCTGCTAACTGATGTTTCAAGGACAGACTACTGCAAAGCTTACCATGCCATTATTATGATTTATATTACAGCAGCGCCTCATTGTCTAAGGTTGCCAACTTTCTAATCGCACAAAACTGAACACCTTAGCCCCACCCCTTCCCTGAGATCCCGCCCACTTCACTCCCTCTTCCTCGGGGCTCTGCCCCCCACTCACTACATTCCCCCTCCCTCAGTGGCTTGCTCTACCCACCTTCACTCACTTTCACTGTTCTAGGGGAGGGGGTTGGGGTTCGGGAGGGGGTGATGGCTCCAACTGGGGGTGCAGGCTCTGGGGTGGGACCAGAAATGAGGGGTTCAGGGTGCGGGGGGGCTCTGGGCTGGGGCAGAGAGAGTTGGGATATGGGAGAGGGCTCCGGGCTCTGGGGTTGGGCTGGGGATGAGGATGAGGTGTTTGGGGTGCAGAAGAGGGCTCCAGGCTGGGGGATGGGGCCGAGGGATTCGGAGTGTGGGAAGGGGCTGCGGGTTGAGGCAGGAGGTTGGGGTGCAAGAGGGGGTATGGGCTCTGGAGTGGGGCCAGGGATCAGGGGTTTGGGGTGCAGGAGGGGGGTCCGGGTTGGGGGGGCACAGGGCTGGGATTTGAGGCACGGGCTTACCTCAGGCGGCTCCCAGTCAGTGGCGCAATGGGGCTAAGGCAGGCTCCTTGCCTCTTCTGGCACCGCACTGCACCCCAGAAGCGGCCAGCAGGTCCCTCCAGCTCCTAGGCGGGCCAGGAGCTGGACACCTGGCAACCCTTTCATGGTCCCCACTGAGAGTGAAGCTGTATTGTGCTGGGCACTGCACACAAACATAGGCGGAGACAGTCCCTACCCCAAAGGGCTCACAATCTAATTAGACAAGACAGACAAAGGGTGGGAAAGGGAGGAATAAAAAGGACAAAGGTGAAGTGACTTACCCAAGGACACACAGATCAATGGCAAAGACAGGACAAGAACCCAAGTCTTAAGTCCTGGGTCCAGTGGATCCCTGGATCAATCCTGAATTACAATCAGCGACAGAAGGAAGAACAAGCATTCAGCTCCGCAAGGAACTTCCCTCTTGGGAACCTTCCCACAGTGCCAGGAGAAACATGCATGTCATCCAATCCCACGAGTCTCCAGAGATTGAAAGGATTAGAGATTGTGTTCAGTCATTTCCCAGAAGATGGTTTTCCCCACAATACCCTGGAAATTCACACATTAAACTGAATCCACATTATTTTTTCCAACATCCTACCCACCACATTTTCCACTATGTCTGATCCGGAGGTTGAGAGGGTTAGATATTTTTCACATTATATACCCACAATGGGCCTGATTCGGATCTCACCTAGCACTGGTGTAACTGCATTGACTTCAGATGAATTAGTCCTCATCAACATCTGTACAAGTGAGAGGAGAGTTGGGCCTGGGGGTGTTCTGGTCAGGGCCAGCTCCAGCGTTTTTGCCGCCCCAAGCGGTGGGGGGGGAAATAAAAATAAATAAAATTTTAAAAAAAGCCGCAATTGGTGGCTCTACCGCCACTGCTTCATTCTTTAGTGGCAAGTCCTTCCCTCCGAGAGGGACCCGCCGCCGAATTGCAGCCGAAGACCCTTTCTGTTGGCCACCTCAAGCACCTGCTTGCTGCGCTGGTGCCTGGAGCCGGCCCTGGTTCTGGTCACCTCACAGGTAAAACCCACTAAACAACAAAATCTTTCCCCTCCTGCATCAGCAATGGGCTGGAATTCCAGACCTGTAGGGCAAGAACCCTTTGGGCACGTTCTGTGTCTTCAGGTTACACAGTGTTTATTTAAATTGGGTCTAAAAAAAATAAACAAACTGTCTAATGATAGCATTTAAAACAAGTTTAAGCTTTACAATAACTGTATCTGGCACAGACCTTTCTATAGTTTGTTCCTGGATAAAATCCTATCTAGGAGAATTTTAAATTCTAGCAAGGCTGCACAGTACATTTTTAGTTTTGAAAACTCCCTCACGTACCATTCTCCTTCCTTTCCTGTTGGCGCTTTATCATCACTATCATTGGCACAGACAGATGTGAACTTGTTGGCAATGCTGACAGCATCAGCTACCTCTTATTTTTAGAGAGAGCGCAAATATGCTTGTCCAAATATAGAGCCCCTGCTGTCTGATGAGGACATTGCCAGCATGAGCCACTGATTTATAGGTGCAGTGTAAGGACAAGAGGACATCTTCTCCCTGAGTTCATCAGTCTGATCAAATACACAGCTGGAGCTGGGACTTGAGAAATGTACCCAATTCTTCCAACCCCAAAGGGAAAGCTTACTCTCATAGTTACACCAGTAACTCAAGCCATGCCCCCACTGTGAGCCAGGTCCCTTTCTACGTGGTCTCCTGTTGGTTAGATTCCCTCAACTACTGGGGCCCAACGGCCTCAGTTTCCTACTGGCTGAACTCTGGGTTGCCACTGAATTGAATACCACCACATAAATGAATTCATGGTGGGCAGCCACCTACCCCCAAATAAAACAATTAATGCTGCCCATTTCCCCCCAAAACCCAATAAAAAATAATGCTAAGCAGTTCAATTCCCCCCTCCCCTCACATTCAATCAATTTATTATGAGGGAGGGGCAATATAAATTGATACTCGGTAGCCCCCTCCATAAGTCAATTTATGCTGATTCCACGCACAGGCGCGTGTCAGGAGTCCTCTTCCATGGTAGCAGGGGCATGGGGGATTGAGTTTTCCCTCCTCCTGGACCAAACCCCAACCCACTCAAAACCAGGGAGCAGTGGGCTGAGGAGCAGGGAGGCCCCAGCCAGCCTGGAGACCAGGGGTAGCAGCCTCCCTGCCTGCCATCCTAGCAGAGTTTTCTCTGCCAGGTGGCGGATGTTGCCACCACCCCAGACAAACCTTCTGTGGGGATAGCAGCACCTCACCGCCCCCCCACCTACACCTTCCCAATTGTCAACACCACCGCCAGTCCCTGCAACATCTAGCTGTTGCTTGGGAGTCTCTGCTCCAGTATTGACCCTGCTTAGCTTGTGACAACTGACAGGGTCTTGGGCCAAAGCGGTGTGCCTACAGGTCAGGAATTTGCTCCTCGAGTGGACTGCCTGCAACTCATCTTGTTCCTTTCAGCAGCGCCCTTTTCAATGGTGTGCCTAAACAGTTGGTATTTATGTCATTTTGGCCGAGAGAGAATTTCCTTTTTCAATTCCTTCTCCTCTTTCTTGGCATCCTTTCGGCAGCTCAGAGCAAAGCCAAAGCCAGCATAACTGAACCTCCCAGCTGCCACATGCTTGCTCTTGAAGTTTCTCTTTCTGTGCTGATTTGTTTATTTCTAGTGAACAACCTCTTATTTTCTTTTCCAAACTAAAAAAAAAATTCCCCCAACTAAAAGAAAAAATATCCCTCCAAGATCTATGGCAATTACTCTGCCTGCTGGGCTGGTGATGGAAATCAGACTTCACTTCTCAAAAGGCAACACAAACTATTCCCTGTGGGAATACATATACACAGACCTGGCTAATGAAATGTTCTGACAGGCCCTTCCTAGCTATCTTGCCCCTCACAAAAATGCTGCTTTACAAAGACTTCCCATCCCCCTCTTCAACATGCTTCTCCCCTGGTCCCACTCTAGGCCATCTGGTCACAAGGAGAGCTGATGGAGTTTTGATGGTGATGATGGACTGGTCCATTCTGTCTCCCTTTCATGGGTGCCACCACGTACCAAATGAAATGCTGACTATACTATAGTCAGAGCTTTTGCAGTATGAAAGATGGGCTTGAGGTTAAGGCACTAAACTGGTACTCATGAGGATCTGGTTTCAATTCCTGGTTCTACCACAGACTTCTTGTCTGATCTTGGGGAAGTTACTTAATTCCTCTCTGCATCTGTTCCCCTTCTGTGAACCATAATACTTGCTTTCTCCCAGCCAGCATGTGTCTTGCCCATTTAGTTTGTTCACTCTTTGGGACAAGAGCTTTCTTTTACTATACGAGAGCTCAGCGCCCAACACAATGAGGCCCTCCATCTTGGTTTGGGCTTCTATATTCTACTGTCTATAAGCTTAATAAAAATAATAATGAAAAATCACAAGAGAACCTTCCAAAAGCAGGAAGCTGAGAAAGACTCCAGTTTGGTTTCTTTTTCTTACAGGCAGTAGTTTCTGAAAATATTATTTAATTTGCTTGTTTCAGAATCCACTGCCTCTTATTTTAAATCGTAATTGGATTTTTTTAAATGTATGCACTAGTTCAAATACAGCTAATGGACTTGAAGCAGGAATTAATACAGGGAAGCCCTATGCCTGTGTTATGCATAGGGCCCTACCAAATTCATGGTCCATTCTGGTCAATTTCATGGTCATAGGATTTTAAAAATCATAAATTTCATGAGTTCATCGATTTAAATCTGAAATTTCAGTGTTGTAATTGTAGGAGTCCTGACCCAAAAAGGAGTTGGTGGTGGTGGTGGTGGGGGTTTTGCAAGGTTATTGTAGGGGGGTTGCGATACTGCTACCCTTACTTCTGCACTGCTGCTGGCAGCGGCACTGCCTTCAGAGCTGGGCAGCTGGAGGGCAGCGGCTGCTGTCTGGGAGCTCAGCTCTGAAGACAGAGCCACCACCAGCAGCAGTGCAGAAGTAAGGATGGCATAATAAGGTATTGCCACCCTTACTTCTGCGCTGCTGCTGGTGGGGCACTGCCTTCAGAGCCGGGAGCCTGCCCAACAGCCGCCGCTCTCTGGCCACCCAGCTCTGAAGGCAGCGCAGAAGGGTGGCAATACCGCAACCCTCCTAAAATAACCTTGTGATCCCCTTGGGTCAGGACCCCCAATTTGAGAAACGCTGGTCTCCCTCATGAAATCTGTATAGTATGGGGTAAAAATCACACAAAAGACCAGATTTCATGGTGGGAGACCAGATTTCATGGTCCGTGACATGTTTTTCCATTGCCATGAATTTGGTAGGGCCTTAGTTATGCAAGAGGTCAGACTAGATCACAATGGTCCCTTCTGGTATTAAAATCTATGAGGATATGGAACGGAATGACTTTCGCTTTAGGTATTTGCTGTCCTTGGAAGATTAATGAGCATTCAGCAGAGTTCAGAACACAGGTAATAAATAGTGGGAGCTCTGTTCTGTACTAAATGGTTTTCCAGCATTCTAGGTGAACATTTTAATTTGTTTTTGTATTCTTTGCTCTTGCTTACATATTTGAGACTATCTGAAGGGTGAGAGCTTTATGATATATGTGTATTAATTAATACATACCATCAACAGGACAAAACTGAGCAATACATGAATTGTAGGGATTGATCCTGTTTTGGAAGGGGATAGACTACTAGATGACCTAACATCATAGCTGCTACTTACACACAAAATCAGCATCTACTCACAGTTCCCACACCACAGTTTCTGATATCCCACAGTTATTGCCTTTTACAAACAGAAAAATACTAAAGAGACATATCCAATGGAGTAATTACTGGATAAATTCTGGCTTTTTAGTTGTGATCACTTGACAATTAAAGTGCCCAAACCTGCCTCCCACTGAAGTCAAAGGCCAAACTCCCATTGTTTTCAATGCAAGCCAAATCAGGAGTCCACGGTGAGATTCCACAACTGCCATTTTCAAAAGCAACCTCTGATTTTCACTGCTCAAACTTAAGAACACTTTGACCATGATTTTCAAAAGTGCTAATCACTTGCAACTCCAGCTGATGTCATTGGGGCCTGCAGGCCCTTGATACAGCTGAAAAATCAGGCACAAGGTATCTCAAGTTGGGCACCCAAAATCGTTATAATGGTCATTGTTATGATTTGGGCCTATGCCTTCAGAAAACTGCCCTAACGAGCTAGAAAAACAATTTCTGCAGGGCTGCCAAACTTTTGGATTGGCAATGCCTGGGCTTAAAACAAAAAAGGAAACTAAAAATATTTCTCTCTCATGGAAAAAACCCATCTTTGGATTTAAAAAATAAATGTATAACTCTGAGGGCCTGACCCAAATAACCTATGCGCTCAAGATAAATAAATGAGCCTCCAAGTGCCAGTACTGCACCATGAAAACCATGAGCCAAAGCCCAGATAAAGAAAAAAAAAAACACTCTTATCTTTTCTGATGTCCCCAAGAATGGGATTGGCATTTTAGGAGTCCTTTTAAGAGCAGATTTTCTCTTTGGAATGTTGGCACTTCAGCTGAATGATGAGAGCAATTTCAATCTGTTCTTCCCCATCCCCTTCTCCACCAGCTAATATATAATTAAACTGTTGAAAGGGAGACTCAGAAAGGATCTGCTGAAGAAGAGTCTTCATCATCATGGCAAAGTATGTGCCTCTCAGCTCAATCTGTAGCTAGGTCCTTATTGGTCTGGCTGGATATTCAGTTTATGTCCATCACTGGTGATCCTATCACACCACTGAAGCTTTTGGTGACCACTTCATTGCCAGCTGTGTTGCAGCATTCCTTGGTAAACATGCTTTGTAATTCATTGGTCTTTCATCCTAATGATATGTCCGTACCAAGAAAGCCTCCAAAAATCGCATCAGTGCTGACAGAGGCGTTTGCTAGGTTCAGCTACAAATATCCTCATTTCTGATCCTGTCCTCCCACATAATATGGAGTAGCTGATGAAGACTATCAATCAAAAATATCAATCTGCCACTCTTTAGCCTTCCTCAGCACCCACGTGTCACTGCCATACAACAGAGTTGATATACTTGTAGTTCTATTGATCCACAGCTTCATCACAAGCTTGATGTCACAACATTCCCACAGGGGCTACTAAAGACCCCAGAACATGGTAGTAGCTGCTGCTATACAAGCTTCTACATCTTTCAAGCCTTCTCCAGCTCGGTCTTTGACATTTCCCAAGTATTTGATCGTTACCACCTGATCAGTGTCCTGTCTGGACACTGGTTGGAAGCTGGAACTGGAGGCTGTTTGATGGTAATGTCAGTGACTTAGTTTTATCCAGGTTAATAACCAGACCAATGTGTCTCGCTTTTTGCCCAACCAGTTCAGCCATCAGCTGCAGCGATTCCCCACGTTGAGCCAACAAAATAATGCAATTCGTGCATTCAAGATCTCCCAGGGAATGGTGTAGAAGAGTCTGACACAACACTAAGTCTCCTGTAGCAAACTCTTCGAGTAAACATCTTTGACCATTTGCCCAGCAGGGCAAATTTTCACATCAGGAGGTAGTTATGGGAATCTAACAATTTGCTGACACAATGGTCTGATTCTTCTCACTTTCACTAATATAAATCAAGAGTATACCTGGCTGAAGTCAATAAAGTTACACCAGTGAGAGAAGTGCATCAGGCCCAAACACCATTACACTGAGCCATAATGGAATGACATGGTCAATATGTTATATGAACTCCAAAAGTTATTCCTGCACCTTAACATTTTGTACACTAGGCTCACCAAGCTGAAATTGGGACAAATCCTTTTACTGCTCTGAGAATGCTATCCCAAAAGCTGACGAAGAGAGGAAACAGATATTGATTTGTGTTTTTTTTTATTGGGCCTAACCATATTGCAAAAAATCTGACACCTGCAATACACAGCATATGTTGTACATTAACTTATGCCACTATTAAAATAGTTATTTCTGTTTGAAGTGGCCCTGGAATGTCATCCATCATGTAGTAATTGTGACCTCTTTGCTTTTCTTCTTGAAAATCTTCAACATTCTAGAGGCAAGAGCTGGAGAAGTTATGGGCCACTGACTCTTGTACATTTCATTCCAATGAACAGATGAATGAGTGCTGCACATGCGGTCTTTTATATAGCGACAAAAGAACACATGAGGTGCTGTGATATCATCCTCTGATACGATGGACAGCCATACTATCCATGTTCTGTGCTTGTCATAGGCCTGTATACCTGAACTCACTGGTTTATATTCCACTTTCAGTTATATCACGTAACTCTCTGGAGGCCACGTCGTGATATCTAGATTAGAGAGACCGGTGTAGCTCTGGAACAGAATTGGGCTAACAAATCATCCCAGGTAACTGAGTATTAAATCATTCTGTTTAGGGGAAAAGCAGCAGATACTGGCAGGAAAATAGCAAGTTAACTCCCAGGATGTTGGCATTCTGAAAACTTCCAGCTAAAGAATGCAGCTGTTTCCAAAGGGCAACATCCTCCCTTTGGTGACTTACCAGTACCTTGAGATTTCTCTGAATAATAGTAACTGAAATGCAAGACTACTTTCAGAGAACCCTATTTTGTGAAATTCTGCATTTCAGACATGGTTTTCATCAATCAGTCTCCTAAGCTGAAGAAGCAATGCACTGTTCTGGCTGAGAGTGACTGCAGATGCCAGGCACTTGGAGGAGAATTAAGGGGAACTAGAAGTTGCAGTCTGTTTTAAGGAGAAGATCTCCTTGTGATGGTTCAGGAGATGATGGATGAATCCCAGCTAGGGTGAATGCAAGAGCTACACAAACACAGAGATTCACTCTTGCCAGAGTTCTATGTGGGGCTTCTGGGGTCCTGCCTACAAGCAGTTTCTCTCCTAGTCTGGCCTATGGCCCCATGTGACATTCCTATTTAAAAACTTACAAGATTGAAGCATTAAGCCTCTGTAACAAATTTAGGAAGAGTCAGTGGGGAGACAACCTGGCACCTTCGGCACCAAAACATAAGCCCAAACTACTTCAGCTAAAGCAGTAACTAACTTGACCAGACACATGTAAGAGGCTCGTATCTGACGTGTGGATCAGCCGCTGGCAAGACATGACATCACACACACTTAGCCAGTGTGTTACACTTGCCCACACTCAACCAGCTCCCCTGACTCTCAGTTGGGGCATGATCAACCAACTACCAGTAGCTCTTGCCTTAGCAGCAGGGCTACTCTGTATTTAGCTCCTCCCGCTAGTTGGAGCAAGGTAGCTCCATCTCCTTAAAAGGCACAATATTCATAATTAAGAGAAAGCGATTGCACTTTCATCAAGCTCTGCTTAATTGGGGTTCCTAATAAAGTGCTTCTCAAGTACTGTGCCATATCAGATACTCATTAGAACTGCACCAGTTACTGAGTGCTGAAGAACAAAAGGGCATTAAGGTATATCTACACTTCAGGATAAGTCCAGGGTTAATAGAATTTGAGTTAGCAGACTCTGGGTTTGTTAGATGCTTAAGCATCTACACCAATCTGTAACCCCAGTGTAGGAATTGTTGAACCAGAGGTCCCAACCTGGGGCTCCAGCATCTACACTGCATTATGCAGGCCTGAGTCCAGCCACTCATAACTCAGACTTCCTAGTGCCCTCCCAAAATGTGGCCACTCTAGCCCTTTGTTCACGATGCAGTGTGAGACAATGTGAGATCCACCAATCTTGACTGTCAAGAGGACAAAGAAAGGCGACCCATGGAATTGTGGGATACTTTTGGCAGACTCCCATAGTACAAGTCCAGTGGTGCTGCATTTACACTGCAAAACAATAGGGCTTGAACCCTGGGTCCTGGCTTGCCTCTGTCTTTGACCCTCCACCCCCATGGGGTCCTGGGACCCTGGGTTAGTGTAATCTGTGTAGAAAGAAGGGGGGTTAGGCTACAGCCTGAGTTGAAACCCTAGGTTTACATTGCAGTGTAGACATACCCTTAGAGGGGAGATTAAATACCCCTTACAAATATAAATCCACAATAAAAAAATGTTTCAGATCCTAAGTAGATAACAGATTCTATGAACAAACTTTCAAATAAACTCTCCAAAAGAGAGTTGAAAACAATGTAACTGAAAGCCATCATGATTGATTATGCACTGACCACATGCTTGGCACTGTACAAACGTAAAGGAAGACCTGGCTCCTGACCCAAGGGATTCATAATCCGAATCAGACAATATAAAAACAAAAGCAAAAACCCACATTCAGACAACACAATGGTGAGACCTTCGTCTGGTGTGTAGTGTCCCTACATGAGACCAGATGAAGGTCCAGTTTCTCTCTCTCTGCTTCTATAGAGAGTTTCCTTTCAATGTCCTCATGGAAGAGAGATGTTTGAGGGAGGGATCTGAAGGAAATGAACACTTTCCCTTGCTGCAAACAATGGTGTAGCTAACACATAAAGCTCCCTGCTCTGCCTTAAACATCAGTGATGAGATCAGCTGTAGCAAGAGAAACACGGAGACAAGACCTCAGAGCCTGAGAAGAAACAGCCTTTCAGCTCACTTTTAAACTGAGAAATGAATACAAATAATATTCTATCTGGTTTCTCAGCATCAATGCTGGATCCTCCATCAGGTCACCAGATTTCACCTAAGGGCTAAGGAGGACGGATTTCATTACCGTCATTATCCCCCACTCTTACCTACATATGTCAAAAGCTGCAAATACAGCTCCGATTTCATCAGCAGACACCAGAAAAGAGAATAAAATGACACATGCATGGCCCAGGACAAAATACTCTGTGTATGTAGGCTGGGGCTTGGTTTAGAGCAGCAATCGCAGTTTGGATTGGGTTTGGAGCTGGATTTGGGACTCCGGCTAGAGATGAGACTAAGGATGGATCTGGGCCTGGGTGTGGGGGCGGAGGACAGAAGCCTCTAGCTCTACATCCAGCTGCACAATATCATGCTGCATTTTTATGGAGGATTTCTGCTGACAATGCAAACCACAAGGGCAAAGCTCGAGTGGTAAGAGAAACTCTTTTTTAAACATTTAGACATTCCCTTCATTAACGTTAGACAGACGGCACGGGTACAGACTGGGACTCTTTGCGACATTGCACTGAAAGGCTATAAAAAGCCAGCAGCAAATACTGTTTAAAACTAAAGGTCTGACCCTGTGAGGCACTAAGTGCCTTTCATTCCTAACAGTCAGCAAAGAGCACACAGCCCTTCCCAAATTAACACCCCAGAATGATGGACTTTTACACCAGACAGACTGAGCAGCAATACTGAGATTTGAGAATATCTGCGGACTCTACTACAAAATACCTCTCTAGTCTTTGGGCAAGGTGTGCATATTGTAGAGGGGAAAACAGGACGTTTCCATGATATTGACTAGTTTTCCTATAGGTGAAGTTTCTCTCAGAACATTCTACGTTTATATATACCGATAAGAATTAGTGATGCTTAGCCCTTATACAGCAATGTACAGAAAAGGACTGTACAATGAATAATGAATAACTTTCAGCCCTCACCAGTGAGGTTAGGTGGGCATCATCTCCACTTTACAGATGGGGAAACTGAGACATAGGGACATGAAGTGACTTGATCAGTTCTATGCAGTAAATCAATGGCAGGGCCAAGTTTAGAGTCAATGGGCTCCTTTCTCCTAGTCTCAGGCTCACTCTACTAGACTACAACATTTCATATACATGAAGGATAGCAGTAGGGTAAAAAAAAATGTCACTCTCACTGAATCAGTAATGGACAGATGGCAGGAATAAATGATCCATGAACAGTGCAGTCATGAGCAAATTCTGCTCTCTCTCACGCGCTATGTTTTTTGGCAGACACAACATGGTTTCACAGAATGCCTCCTTGGCAGCTTTTTCAGGTGGCTTCTCAGTCATCCCTTTGTCACTGAAGAATGGCTTCCCCATCTCTAGAGGATTAGGTATCAATATGGGAAGTGTCACCACTTGGAGGATTAAAAGTGCTGCAGGTTCTCTCAGACAAGAGTGCCTCCTTTGGCAGAGCTAGACTGGACTGGCTAATCCTTCAACACTCAAGCCCTGATTCTCTCCTGACTCCTCATCTGCTCTGGTATAAATCACAAGCGAGTCTCTTGAAGTCACAGGAGTTACTCCAGGGTAAGTCTTCTTCCTGACACTTTTGCTTCAGCCAAGAACCCGTCTTTATCACAAAAAAAGTCAAACAAACAAGGAAACAGCCCCAACTAGCCAGCCAGCCAAGGAGAGTTTAACATACCTGTTTCTTTCAGACAGATCAGGTCTAGTTTGATCAGCTTTGAGAAACAGATTTGCTTTTTATTCTAGTTCAAAGCAAAAAGAAAAGAAAAAAATCCACTCAAGTGCATAAAATATACTCCACTGCCGCTGAAATTTAGTTGAAGGTTTACAAATTACTCTCTGGAGGTAGCAAGGGCCATGAAAGGAAAACAACCTCACTTGTGTATCTAGCAATAAGAAGTCTAAGGCCTGGTCTACACTAGGCTTTTATGTCGAATTTAGCGCCGTTATATCGAATTAACCCTGCACCCGTCCACACCACGAAGCCATTTAGTTCGACATAGAGCCCTCCTTAAATCGATTTCTGTAATCCTCCACAACGAGAGGAGTAGCGCTAAATTCGAAATGGCCATATCGAATTAGGCTAGGTGTGGATGGAAATCGACGGTAATAGCTCCGGGAGCTATCCCACAGTGCACCACTCTGTTGACGCTCTGGACAGCAGTCCGAGCTCGGATGCTCTGACCAGCCACACCCCGGGAAAATTTGAATTCCTTTTCCTGTCTGGGCAGTTTGAAGCGCAGTTTCTGTTTGGACACCGTGGCGAGCTCAGCAGCAGTGGCAGCAGTGGCAACGATGCAGAGCTCTCCAGCAGAGATGGCCGTGCAATCCAATAGAAAGAGGGCCCCAGCATGGACGGATCGGGAAGTCTTGGATCTCATCGCTGTGTGGGGAGATGAGTCCGTGCTTTCCGAGCTGCGCTCCAAAAGACGGAATGCAAAGATCTATGAGAAGATCTCTAAAGCCATGGCAGAGAGAGGCTACAGCCGGGATGCAACGCAGTGCCGCGTGAAAATCAAGGAGCTGAGACAAGGCTACCAGAAGACCAAAGAGGCAAACGGACGCTCCGGATCCCAGCCTCACACATCCCGTTTCTACGAGGCACTGCATTCCATCCTAGGTGCGGCCGCCACCACTACCCCACCCCTGACCGTGGACTCTGAGGATGGGATATTGTCCGCGGCCGGTTCCTCAGCGGACGGGGAAGAGGAGGAAGGAGATGAGGAGGACGAGGCAGTAGACAGCGCTTACAACGCTGATTTGCCCGACAGCCAGGAGCTCTTCATCACCCTGACAGAGATCCCCTACCAACCCTCCCCAGCCGTTACCCCAGACACAGATTCAGGGGAAGGATCAAGCAGTAAGTGTTTTAAATATCCAAACATTTATTTACAACATAACTGGCATATTTAAAATATTAACAGTAGCTAAAGTGCTTTAAAACATGTAAACATTTATTTGCAACAAAACAGGAAGATTGAAAATATTAACAGTGGGTAAAGTGCTTAAAAACATGTAAACAGGAAAGTCAAACAAAAGGGGAATCAGTGCAAAGTGTATCATGATTACTCCGTCTTTGGGCGCCTCAATATATAGTCCGAACCATTTTAAAAAAATCTCACAATGTCCGCTTCATGATTATAGTGCCCAAAACCCTGCAGTCATTTGTCCCTCCAAGGGCACCTAAGCCAAGAACTGGTCAATGTAACCGGGGATCGAGGCGACATCCTCCGGGGAGAACTCCTCATACACCTCCTGCAGGTGTTTTTCAAGCCTCATCAGCAGGTTCCTGGGCAGGGACAGCTTATTAGGCCCCCCGTGGTAGGACACGTTTCCCTGCCACAACGCCAGCAGGTACTCCGGGATCATGGCCTTGCACAGCAGTGCAGCAAATGGCCCCGGTTTCTGCAGGCTGTCCCGGAGCATCTTCTCCTTCTGGCTCTCGGAGACCTTCAGGAGGGTGATGTCAGGCATGACTCCCTGCTGTGAATTAGGTAGGGGAAAGTTAGTATTGGGACTGCTTGCCCGTCCCTTTACAGAACTGCAACCGCCGGTTTACAGCCACGCGGTTTACAGCCGCGAGGGGCTGGGACAGGGCCAGAGTTCATGCTTGCAGGATTGCTGCCAGCAGAGACTCGCATTGCTTTCTATGTGAAAGGAGGCCAGTGCCACTCTTAAAGTTTTAAGCGGCCACAAGTCTACGGCTTACCATGTTTGCCATCTAGACAAAGTCCGGTGTCCTGCCCTGCTCCTCAGCTCGCCACAGCAAGACCGCAGGCACTGTAGGCGAGGGCCGAAAATTCGACCTTGTCCTCAGTGCGCGTGTGATAGGTGCTCTGCATGGTCTTGTTCACAGAGAAAGACTATGTTCTCTGTTCACAGATACATTGCTCTGTCTCAGGAATTCACTCCCTTTTTCCAATTCCCACAGCCACATCTGCCCAGAGGCTAGCGCACATTAGGAGGAGGAAGAAGAGGACACGGGAAGACATGTTTGCTGAACTAATGGAATGCTCCCGAGCACAGGCAGCCCAGCAGACACAGTGGAGGGAGAACTTGTCCCAAATGCACCGGGCAAACATTGAACGGGAGGAGAGGTGGCGACAGGAGGACAGGCAGGCTACTCAAACGCTGCTTGGACTAATGAGGGAGCAAACGGACACGCTCCGCCGCCTTGTGGATGTTCTGCAGGACCGGAGGCAGGAGGAGAGAGCCCCGCTGCAGTCTCTCTGTAACTGCCCTGCCCCGCCACCAAGTCCCATACCCCCCTCACCCAAAGTCCAAACACGGAGGGGTGGAAGGGGCCGGGAAAAATTTCACTCCACCCCTGCGGACTGCTCTACCACTAGAAGGCTCTCATTCCCCAAAATTTGAAAAGTCCTTTCCTACCCGCCTCACACAAGACCCCGTCCAAGTTTCACCCCCCCGTTCCATGTGCGGTTGTTAATAAAGAATACGTTTCTGTTCATTTCTGTTTCCATCCTCTTCTTTTGGAGGGGAGTCTGTCTGGAGGGGGGGGAAGGGCCTTGGTCATTGGACAGGACAGTCACCTTTAGCAGGGGGCAGGTGCAGCAGCAGGGCACATATACAGTGCAGTGACTAGTTATCCTGGTCAGTCTGGGAGGTGGTTTTCATGTTCTGTGTGGTGGGGGCGGTGGTGTTGCTCTGTGACTTGGTGGCGGGGGAGGGCAGTTACAGATCTTATGCAGCGGTCCTTACCCTGGATCACAGAGCCGCGCAGCAGGGGATCTGTAACCCTCCTCCCCCTGCAAGACAGTCACATAGCCGACACATACACGCAGTCCCGGCCAGGAGGGCTGGCAGGCTCCGTTGAAACAACCAGTCCACCATCGCGGAGCCTGTCATTCCTGGAGTTTAGAAGCATCATTTGCATCACAACCCTAAACCCGCTCCCCGCCACAGTCTGCGTCCCAGGTTTAAAACATTCCCGTGAAAACAGTAATAAAGACAACGGTGTCCATGAACAAAACAGAACAGATTTTATTTTTTGGGAAGGGGGTGAAGGGGGTATGTAATTGGAGAGGATAGTCGACGGCAACTGGGTAAAGAAACGGGGGCAAGTTCAGCTTCTGTGTCCACAAACTTAAAAGTCAATGGGTACCCTGCTCAGCCTTGAAACTGGCTTTCAAAGCCTCCCGGATGCACAGCGCGTCCCGCTGGGCTCTTCTAATCGCCCGGCTGTCTGGCTGGGCGTAATCAGCAGCCAGGCTATTTGCCTCAACCTCCCACCCCGCCATAAAGGTCTCCCCCTTGCTCTCACACAGATTGTGGAGCACACAGCAAGCTGCAATAACGATGGGGATATTGGTTTCGCTGAGATCACAGCGAGTGAGTAAGCTTCTCCATCTCCCCTTGAGACGGCCAAAAGCACACTCCACTACCATTCTGCACTTGCTCAGCCGGTAGTTGAACAGTTCTTTTTCTGTGTCCAGGGCGCCAGTATAGGGCTTCATGAGCCAGGGCATTAGCGGGTAGGCTGGGTCCCCGAGGATCACTGTAGGCATCTCCACATCCCCAACAGTTATCTTGTGGTCCGGGAAGTAAATACCTTCCTGCAGCCGTCTAAACAGACCAGAGTTCCTGAACACGCGAGCGTCATGAACCTTGCCCGGCCATCCGACGTAGATGTTTGTAAACCGTCCCCGATGGTCCACCAGTGCTTGCAGCACCATTGAAAAGTACCCCTTTCTATTGATGTACTGGCTGGCCTGGTGGCCCGGTCCCAGGATAGGGATGTGAGTCCCATCTATAGCCCCACCGCAGTTTGGGAATCCCATCGCAGCGAAGCCATCTATGATGGCCTGCGCGTTTCCCAGGGTCACTACCTTTGACAGCAGTACCTTGACGATTGCCTTGGCTACTTGCATGACAACAACCCCCACGGTAGATTTGCCCACGCCAAAGTGGTTCGCGACTGACCGGTAGCTGTCCGGCGTTGCAAGCTTCCAGAGGGCTATGGCCACTCGCTTCTGGACAGTCAGGGCTGCTCGCATGCGGGTGTCCTTGCGCTTCAGGGCAGGGGACAGCAACTCACAAAGTTCCAGGAAAGTCCCCTTCCGCATGCGAAAGTTTCGCAGCCACTGGGATTCATCCCAGACCTGAAGCACTATGCGGTCCCACCAGTCCGTGCTTGTTTCCCGGGCCCAGAATCGCCGTTCAACAAAATCCACATGCCCCATTGCAAACGTGATGTCCTCGGCGCTGGGTGTCGTGGTTTCTGACAGCTCTGTGCTACTCTCCGACTTCAGGCCCTCACTCCGCTGCCGTAGCCTCCTCGCCTGATTTCTCTGCATCTGCCTCTGGGAAAGGTGTATGATAAGGTGCGAGGCGTTGAGAACGGCCACAACTGCAGCGATGGTCGCAGCGGGATCCATGATCGCAGTGCTGTGGCGTCCGCGCTGTCACTGATCAAAAAGTGCGCGAACTGATTTCCCGCCGGCGCTTTCAGGGAGGGAGGCAGGGCGGTAGTGACTGACGGATGACGACAGTTACCCAAAAGCACCCTCGCCACAATTTTTTACCCAGAAGCCATTGGGGGCTCGACCCAGAATTCCACTGGGCAGCGGGGACTGCGGGAACTGTGGGATAGCTGCCCACAGTGCACTGCTTCCAATGTCGACGCTTTCCCTGGTAGTGTGGACTGACAAAGTCGAATTACTGTCCTTAGTGTAGACACACACGTTCGACTTTCTAATATCGATTGCACATATTCGATTTAACTAAAATCGAACTACTCTCGTAGTGTAGACATACCCTAAGAGGGCCTTGTGTTATTGAGACTGTGCAGAAGGCACTAGGCTATTACTGGCACATTAAAACCTGATTGTGTGAAGTGCAGAATGTTCTAAATCAGTATGAGTTGAGGTTTCTCAGCAATTCACACCGTCTAGCCCTTATAGAATCCTAATAAGAGCTGGCCAAGTAACAGTCAAATAATTTAACCAATGACTTTTTAAAATTAATATTAACCTTTTCAAACAAACACGTGCACATAGCTCTTCTGGTGAAGCAACAACACACAAATAAATGCAAAGCTGTTTCAAGGTCCTGCGAACTGTAAAATGCAGTTAATCGAGTGCCCTTTTTTGTTCAAATGATTTTAATTATTGGAATGCACAATTTTTTAATATGCAAATAAAATGTTCTAAAACCTGAAAAAAATTAATGCTAACATTTTTCTAAGCATTGGTGGTACCAGAAAGTTTACTGCTTAAAATATAATCTGATTGCACTGTACAGAACCTGATCTGCAGTTCCTGTAAACAAGTAATTCCCAGGAAATTCAGCAGGAGTGTGTGTTTTATATGTGTAGGGATTACAGAATTGGGTCAATTGTCTACAGCAGTCCTGACTTCCACTGATGTGCAGATGAGATGCACACACTGAACAAAGGCAGCATATGCTATATGAATGGGTTGAGAGTATCATAAAATGCAATCAATCAATACATACATCCCCCTTTGATCCCAGTGGATGTTCACAGTAGAGAGAGAGAGGACAACATTCGGACCTAAGGCAAGCGTTTGGTATTTGGGTCAGAAGAGCTTCAAGGGAGACTGAATCATGATTCATTCCAATACAAATGAAGACAGTCCTGTGTGTTAGCATCAGCTCTGACTCGATCACCACATAACGCTCTGAAGGAGTGGATGCAAAGGCATGAGAAAGATGCAAATGTTTCATGCCAGGGTCGAGTGGGTCTTTGTCTACCTCCAGTGGTAGGCCCACAACAGAGTATAAGAGTCACGACAGCAACGAGGTAGAGGTTCTACTCCTTTAGCTCAAGGGGTGGAGGATCGGCGTTTAGTACTAGAGGTCCTAATTTCAAAAGGTCAAGGATAGCCAGAGTGGGGTTAGTTACACAAATGCCATAGAAATTTGCTAATCGGCAGTTATCTGAAATAAGAGACCGGCTCCAAAACCAGAATATTTGGATCCAGATTTGAATGTCTTCAAGTCCTGCAGTGCATGGGTTGGTGAGGTTTGGCTCAGGCCTATATCTTTTTTTTTTTTTTTTTTTTAAGTTTGCCTTTCCCCATTTCTCAACAATGATATGACGTGAAAGGCAGGCTGTAATGAGGTCTGAGTGTACCGCAATGACCTTCCACGCGCACCTTAGCAACCATCACCATAAATAATTAAATATAAACTACAGTTGTCAAGACAAATGAACAAAGTGCCTTTAGTGATGCACGAGCCACATTTTTGTAAAGGGCATTTATTTACGTAAGACAGTCAGTGGGTCCCACAGTCTTTAAGGCAAATTCGGGAACTTTGACCTTCCATTCATCTTAGACTGGAAATGGCATCTTGGATTAATGTATGTGAACGGTCCCCTCAATTTTTACTTCTTAACACTTCCATTTCAGAGTACACCACCTACCCAGAACTGACTGCTCACTCCTCCTGCAAGGTGTTGAATGCCCTCAACTCCTGATTCATAGATTCCAAGGTCAGAAGGGACCACTGTGATCATCTAGTCTGACCTCCTGCATAACACAGGCCATAGAACTTCCCCCAAATTAATTCCTAGAGCATCTCTGTCATGCTGTCACAATACCTAAACACTCCATCTTGATTTAAATGAAACTAATGGGAATGGAGAGTGCTCAGCACCTTCCAGGGTGAGACCTCCCTTGCAGGACATATTCTGAGTTCCTGACAGGGTGCTTTACATTAGAGAATTGAGCCCTTCATGTCTAATATTAGATTGTCCCTCCCACAAAGAATTTGCAACTTCTTTCTCTCTGTATTGCAAGACACCTGGCAAACTTTTGTCATTGTAGGATAGATAGATTAGATTAGATACAGACAGCCAGAGAGAGGAAGATAGAGATCAGCACTGATATTGTGACTGTCCTTAGGGAGAGACAGGAGGGTCATGGAGGGAAAAGCAAAGAACATCAGATAATTGAGAGTATTTGCAATGTAATTAAAGGACACCTGGCATCAGGACCTTTTTTCAGTTAACAGGGCATTTCAGATACCTAGAGTCTGGATAAGTGATGTTGCACTGTATGTGCAGCATAAAGATTTTCCAGTGTGCGGCCCCTTTAACTCCGGAGGTCTTCAGAATTCTTATATCAAATCTACTGCCTTAAAAAAGTGTAATGTAGTGAATCCAACCAACATATTAAATACATTAAAGTCTGCAACTTCCTGCCAAAGCTGGCAGGTCCAGGAGATGGAATGTGTGGTTCTCTAAGATGACTACAAATAGATCCTCTCCCACTAGAGCTGAGAAAGCCAGATGAGTCTGCCAGCAAAAATGTAAGGCAGACATTAATCACAGGAGCCTGCACCTTCTCTCCACGTGCAAGCTCTATGCACCAGCAGGAAGGATAATGCAAGCCACCAAACAGAATAGGTGTATGGAATTCTCAGAGCCGAAGAGGTTCTTCG
Source organism: Terrapene triunguis (assembly GCF_002925995.2). Lineage (NCBI taxonomy): Eukaryota > Metazoa > Chordata > Testudines > Emydidae > Terrapene > Terrapene triunguis. The sequence goes on from NW_020664436.1 coordinate 3,549,637, forward strand.
GTACTTCCTGGATTACTGCTAGCATTCAGATACTAATACATTATTCATCATCAACAACTTTTCCTGGGTTAAGGTAGGTTTCAGCTGAGAGCTGCCCATATGCAAAACATCTTTTTTGGTTTGAGGTTTTTTTTTTTTTTTAATTCCATTGTAATTTTAGTGCCAAGGAAAGAGTCCAGATTGACAACCCCAGGTACTGAAGCCGTCAATGTATTCACAGGAAAAAATAAGTTGCAGGCAGCAGTAGGGCAAATATGATCTCAGTTGGGTCATCTGCAGACTTTGAATCTGGCCTCTTCAGTGCTAAAAGCATGAGTCTACTGTTTGAGGCCACTCTCCTGTCAGATAGAATCAGAATGTTATCCTCTTGTGGACCAGCCTCCAGAAGACAAAAAGCTAAGAGCTCCTGGTGTGACTAACACAAGCTTAAGAAGTAACACACACCAAAGTTGCTTTTTCCAGGCATTTCTCTTTAACCAACATGTGCTAGATCATCAGGGAAATGCTTCTTTATTTCTTGGGGACCACAATAATATCCAATGCTCTACTCCTGGAAGTCTCTCTCTCCTACACGTTTCCCAAAGGTGAAAAAAAAAAATCCAGCCAGCTCTCCCAACCCCCTATTTTTCTAGTGAAAAAGCCTATGGGAATTAATGTAGGTATCAGCCATAAGTCCTTATCCTTCTAGTCTCTCGCTTCTTTGACAGCAATTTCAAAACCTTCCTGTTTATTTGAATGAGGAAGTTACCCCTAGAAACTCACATGAACTGATCTCTCTCTGTCAAATGGGATATACGCTGCCTTCTACTTGCTCTGGAGGGCCCGGAGATATCAAACTTTACAACAGCAACATAATTACATATATATTAAGATATTTTAAGAGGTTCCTAAAAATGTACTTTCCACTCTGAGCCTTCTATGATTGGATTCATGATAACTAAAGTAATCAAAGTTTTTTAAAATTCTATAAAACACTTCCAAAATAGTTTTTTTCCTGTAACATACATGGCATGTGCAAAAATTCATGATGGTTCAGTAAGGCATAAAGGCTTTAATTGGTTCTGGATGCCCTTCATAAATCACCTGTGCTTTCACTACTCATAAGAAAGCTGTCCCAAACTCATGCCAATAAAGCCTTTATACCACTCCACCACATATTCTGTGTAGATCTAGATGGGTAAACACTCTCTCTAGATATACACACACACACACACACACAGTTTATTATTTAGCTACTTAAATCAATCAAAAGATAGTACCTTCTTTTTGCTGCAGTAAATCTGCCACTTCTTCTCTGGAGGGAGTGCAAACATAGCCTCTCTGTTCTTATCCGTGAGATCCAGTTCATCCTGGGATTGTTAAATGAAACACACACAGTCAGTTGCATTGACACCTGCCGATACTGTGGAAAGAACATGCGTCAAGCACGCCCCACACCCTCAATTAAAGCAGCAGAGGACCTAGTGTCTCCCTGTAACGATTGATCTCTGTAAAGATTTGTATTGCCTGCATCACCTTCACCACTGATTTACGTTCATATATTCTGCTACAGGTTCCCGCAGTTAGAGCAGAACAGACCCAGGGAGGTGACGAGCAACCACAGTGTCTAACTTCCCTTGTGAATTATCATTACACCTGTGCTCACCTGGGTGGGAGCAATCATTGTATTTGATGAATAAGAAGTGATACGTCCTGATATAAGGTGATGCGTCATGAAAGAGTTGAAGGGAAAAAACCTCATTGCTCTGGCTAAAATAAGGCAGACACTAAACTTTCTCTGAGAAGTCTATATAGAGTCAATGCACCTCCTTCCAGGCCCAAAATACCAACCTGGATCCTGCCCACTCCCAGCTCAGCCCTGCCAATACACTTCAAGACTGACCTGCACCAACCCCCAATAGAACAACCCCAGAGACTGCCAGCTATGCCAAACTACCAATGATTTTTAGGCCGGCTTTGAGCCAGCAACCTGGAGCGAAAGGATCCATTTCCCATTACCACTCCCCTGCACCATCCAGTTCCCACCAAAAGACAAAAGTATAACCTCATGTTTGGAAAAACCAACATATTCCAAAGAGACAAATTCACCATTGGTGTAACTGGGCAAATATCTTCATCTGTTAATGAGAGCAGCAAGTTTGGCACAGTATTTTTGTGAGAGGAAGGATTACCTTGTCATTAGTAAACTACACTGGATTCAGAAGTTCAATTCCCAGTTCTACCACAGGTTTCCAATGGGACTCTGTGCATGCCACTTGATCTCTGGCCTCAGTTCCCCTTCTGCAAGGGGATGATAATACTCCCCTTTTCCCGGCTATTTAGACGGCAAACTCTTCAGGGCAGGGACTGTCTTTTATGGTGTACGTTAAGCGCTTAGCAAAATGGGGCTCCAATCTCAGTTGAGGTCCGTAGGTTCTGGTGGGATATAAATAATAATATTCCAAAGAGCACACCAACATATTTTGCTTTGTTTGGTCCAGCTGTGCTGATCATAGAAGACAAGCGGCAGAGGTGTGTGCTTGAACAAGAGTAAGAGAGTGCACGTGTGTGGTCAAAGACCATCCACTCCTCCTCACAGTTTCAAACAATGTTTCAGCCAGATTTTTGTGTGTGTAATATATACATTTGAAGGAGAAAGTGTTCAGGAGTCCTATAACAAGATGACATTGTGAGGCTAATAGAACTGTAAATGCAACACCCATGCTAAGCTCGCCCAATGCAGGGACAATACCTCTTTAATTCAGCCCCACAATGGCTCATTTGGAAAGCTTTCAGGGCTGGGAAACTTGTGAAAACAGTGAGCTAAATTGCATACTGAGCCTGGTAGTGGCTGCTGACAGATTTAAAGGTCCACAGAGACTTCAGCGGCAGAAAGGTACAAAAGAAACGCAAACAGTAACAAGGCTAGGTCACTGCCAGCAGCAGAAGGTAGAATAAGCTGGGGGATTTTTATTCTTTTCAAAAATGTTTAAAGAAAAAAAAAATGTGAGCTGTGCATGAAGAGCACAAGCCATGTGGAAATATTTAGGGTGAGTTTCCAACCAAGGGGGCAGCCAAGCGAGACAAGGAGTTCTATAAGTAGCAACCAGAATCATAGTCTTGGGTGGAGAGGGAGAGAGAAACTACATGGAAGGTCGTAAGACCAGCAAAGGAATGCTGTTAGAGGTCAAGTGTTTGGGATGAGTGGGAGGGTCAGGGAGGAAATCAGAGTTTCCAGGTTTGGAAGAAGAGCTGCTGGGGCTGCAATACACATGTGAAGTGAGCTGGCCAGTCTTAGCTAAGTCCTGAGAAAATCATCATTGCGAGAAACAGGAGGCTAATAAGATAAACAGTAGGAGCTCTGTTACGAAGCTTAATTCATGTACAAGAGCAAGTTGAGAGATAGCTAGTTCTGTGTGGTTTTCACAGACACTCCCCCAATACCATACTGAATGACAGCACACTCAACCAGTAAAAGACAAGACAAACATGACATCAGAATACTCATTAAGTGAACACACCCTAAGGGCAGGATGCTGTAACTTGCCACCTCTGAAAGTTGCTTTTGTGGGTGTTGCATGCATCAGGCATAGATTCATAGATTATAAGGCCTCAAGAGACCATTATGGTCATCTAGTCTGACCTCCTGGCCAAGGTGCATGCTGCTGTCTTTGCCCCACCTAGTGTTCTGCCATTTAATTATATATTTTGCATCCTGATAGCATGAGCTTCCTTACAGAAAAGATAGATAATGGGATGGTAGAAGATGCAATGGAAAAAAGCATGCACATGCAGGCAGCCCTCCCCACTGCAACCTAAAAAAGCAAACAAATAGCAAGAGTCATTGCCCTAGCTACAATCTTCATGCTTCAGGGCATAACTTGCTCACCAATTGAGGATCAGGAAGGAATCTGCTTCCATTGAACAATAGTTAGAGAGGGTGGGCTACTCCTTCCTCTGAAACAACCAGCATTGACCATTGTCAGAAGGCCAAATCCTAGACTCCAGGCTCACAGCCCAAATAGTAAGGTTGCAAGTGGGGGCACCTCCACAGTGGAGGAGGAAAACCTCCCCTACTGGATGCAGAGCAGCAGCGAAGCCACTCGTTGGTCTTCAATGCAGTGTGCAGTCATTCCTGTGGCAGCTGTGCTCTCCGTCAGTGAGGGAGGAAAGCCAGTGAAATTGCATAGTCATGGATATATCAGCCTTACTTACCTTCCTCCCCTTGTCCAGCCACTCAAAAGCCCCTCATGTTGAGGCACACGTTGTTCTCTAAAGGTTCTCAAAATCCTGCCTTTCTCTACTCCTTTCTGCAGTGGCAGGGCGAAGGACTTCTATGACTGCAGAGGAAAGCACAGGATCTGACCCAGAGATAAGACACTGGACCACATGAACCATTTGCCTGTTCCAATATGAAATTCTCATGGAAGGCACCTTAAGAATCTCACCGCCTGGGAGAGTGGCCGTAACAAGCACCTCAGGCTCTGAAGAGATTTCAGAAGGTTATATCTGATGTGCTCGTGAACACATCACACTGGCCTGTTTTCAGAATGGGACTAGTCACGGAGTGAGACTGCTGGCTCTAGTGTGACTGCAGTGACAGTAGCCATCCACTAGAGGAAAAAGGAACCAAAAAGGAGGAGGTGGGAGAATGCAGAAGTAGTAAGGACCTTGAATAGCGTCATCTAGAACAGGGACAGAGCTAGGTGAGGAAGCCCTCATGCCTGGATGCCCAGGGAGCATCTGGGGGAAGAAGAGAAGTTCTGTTGGAACAAAGGGGGAGGGAAAAACCCCTTTTCTATCTGTTGTGGTGATTTCTCTACAGAAATATAGTAACTCTTCTTCCATGTCTTGGATGGAGGGCTTGGTTCCAGAGATTCATGCCAACAGGCTTGTGTACAACACAGCTCAGCTGCCTGGCTCTCAAAAGCACTTCAAGCTGCAAGTGCTCTAGTGAAATACAGATTAAAGAGACATTTGCCAGGACAGCCTCAGGGAGATGTTAAAAAAAAAAAAAAAAAAAATCAGTTACTATTCCTTACATTGCACGCAGTTTTCCATTTTTTTTTTTAATTTTACTTACTGAGGGTGGGATACGTTCAGTTAATTTCCTTTTATGTGGACCTTTTTACGGACAGACTGAATTTTGATGATACAACATTAAAACCTATTGGAGCTGGATTTGAGGTTCAAATATTTCCAGTCCAGTTCTCTGGGCCAAAAGGGAAGATGGCCTGCATTCAAAATGGCTGCAACCCAGGAAAACAAGAGGGAGAGAAGAGGAGGAATGGGCAGGGAACATAAAACAGTTTTTTGTGGGATTAAAAACCATACTGGGGAACAGTCAACGAATTGTGAAATCTGGATCTGGTGCTTGGCCGCCATTGTTTTATGATGACATTTAAAGTCCAGCACAAGCAGAACAAAAGGGAATTTCTCACCAATAAAAGGCAGCACCTCTCTGAAAAAGTGTTACATTACATGAATACAGGAAAAATAATGTGGGAGAAAATTAAAATACCCAATGGTTATCTTGAAGAATCTGGCTGCATATTAAGGACTGTGTTTAGGGATCCCTTCACCCATCTCTAAAATGTAGCCACCTCCAGGTGGAACATTGTAGGGCCCACTAACTCTGCCCATGAGTGCTTTTTAGGACAGGAAGAATAATTCATTCGATTGGAACTGTAGGATTTAGCTGGGCAGAAGTTCGTATACTCTGAAATGGTGATCCTAATAAACTCCTGCGAGGTGTGTTGGGACATTCTAACAATGCTGTCTGTGGAATCTCTTCAGCACAGCAGGGCTCTTCTTTTAAATCAAGTTCTTTGCTACTTATGTAGCTTTTTCTACTAACCCTTTCTGAATGTGCATGGGAAGGACTTGACATGGTGTACATGGGCTGACATTGAAGAGAATTACCAAAATGTACCCCTCCTGCATTCTTGGCCATTATCTGTTAACTCACCTGGAATCCTATGGGGAACAAACTGCGATTTGCAATGTCTTATTACATTGGTACAGTCCAATACAAGATCCTCTTCCTCACTGAATTCAAATTAGTTTGTGCCAATATTGGACTAAGACCAGTCCTGATTTTTTATAGATTTTAAGGCCAGAAGGGCCTTTATGACTATTTAATCTGACTACCTGCATAAGCACAGGCCATAGGTTTCACTCAATGATTCCTGAATCCAAGAATCTCAAACAGTTCTGCCTGTTGTGTCTTGTCACAACCTACACTGCAACCTCTTTGGGGAGGGACTGTCTTTTTACCACATATATGTACAGTGCCTAGCATACTAGAGTCCCGATCCTTGACTGGTGTCAATAAGTGCTTCTTCAATACAAATTACCAATGATGATAATAAATTGGACAGAGGGTGATACTTCTGCATTGCTTGCAGTTGTCATATTGAGACACCGTCTCTTTGATGGTAGAAGAAGATATCTCAAACTTGACCAGAAGATGATCTCAAGCTCTGTACTTAAACTTCTCAATACTCCAGGCTTGTCTACACTTACCGGGGCATCAACGTGCAGCAATCAATGCATTGGCAGTCGATTTAGCAGGTCTAGTGAAGACCCACTAAATCAACCGCAGATCACTCCATCGACTCCTGTACACCACCTGAACAAGAAGTGCAAGGGGAGTCGATAGGAGAGCATCTCCCATCGACATTGCGTAGCGTGGACCCCGCAGTAAGTAGATCCAAGTACATCAACTTCAGCTACATTATTCACGTAACTGAAGATGCGTAACTTAGATCAATCTTCCCCCGTAGTGTAGATAAGGCCTCAAATGGACACTGCAGCATTGTATGTTTAGCATTTCCAACCTTGGGTGGCATGAGAATAGGACATGTCTTCTGTACAGAATTCCATCACAGGCAGCAAGTTCATCTCTACAGTCCTAGTATGTTTTTATGTGAGACGATATCTGGACTTTTTCTGCTGACTATCCATTTAATTCTTGCTCAGGCTCTTGTAAGTTGGGTCATTTTGTGTTTCTCGTTTGAGCTTGTCAGATTCTGCTTCAGAAATGGGTCATGGTGTTATATGTATTTCAACCTCCCCTTCCTGCAGCTCCTGGCTTCCCCTGTTTAGAGGTGCTCTTGAAAGCATTCCTGCTAGACGCAGCTCCTTTCCAGGTCTGTATTTCACCTTTGCAATGTCATGATCATTCTCTGAAGTCTTGGTGGTACTTTACACAATAGTTTCTGTAAGATGGCTTAGAAAGGTTTATGGTCTTGTTTCTGTCTCAGCTGATTTCAGCCTGCAAACATACTTATGAACCCAACCAAAAATGATTGCCAGCATTTCTTTTCCAATCTGAGCATGGTTTTGTTACATTTTAGTCAGTGCTTAAGATGACCTGGGTGTTCATCTTGCAAAAGGACAACCAGCCCTCAACTTCTGAGAACTTGCACAACAAAGATCATGGGGCCAAATTCTCTGATGGTACAGGTTGCCATAGTTGAACTGAGAATTCAATCCTTACTCTTTTTTGGTAAATTCAAAACAGGAAGATAGAGATTGCCATACTGGTTCAGACCAGTGGTTCATCTGATCCAGTATCCTGTCTCCAACAGTGATCAATGCCAAAAGCTTCAGAGGAAAGTGCAGAAATCCTGCAGCAGAAAGTTTTGGAATAAACTGTTCCCAGCAAACAGGGCTTTGGAGTTGTGCTCCGGCTCTGCTCCAGCTCCAGGCAAAAACCTGGAGCTCCACTGCTCCGGAGCTGCTCCGCACTCCAGCTCCGGGCTCCGCTCCAAAGCCCTGCCAGCAAATGTTTGTTCCTAACTACCTGAGCTACAGAGTGGCTGGTGCCCTGAAGCAGATGAATGTCTCTCCCTTTCACAATATTTCCATACTAGTACTAAGGACTTTGTTTAAATTCTGCAAAGCTTTTCTCTTGCTAGTCACTCCAGCCTCATTTGGCACTTTTCCACAAGCTGCATTCTAATCAGAACATGCAACTAAGAGAAACTAGGGATGAATTTGATAAATTATGTTAATATGCCCATATTGCTCTGTAAGGTCTCCTTGTTTCAGGGTCTTTGCATTTGGACAATTATCTCCACCTTTATTGCACACAAATCTGGCCCCGGTGGTTTGTTGACATTAATTTTGTGACTTTCTGCCTGCGTGTGCATTTTACTTAAATGAACCCTCCCCATGTGCACACCCTCTCATTCATGCTTCCGACCCTTTTCCTCTCTCATATACACACACATGCCTTTTCATTTCCCTCTACCCCTCCTCTCTCGTTGTCCCCTTATCTCTGCCCCACACACTCACTCTGTCTTTCCCATTTCACAAGCACCAAGTTTATCTTAGTTACAAAGATCACAGTGTAACCCCCTCTTCTGACCTCTCTCCCACTGCCATCCTTGGCTCAGAGGAGGCTGGGCCTGCAGTGGATGTGCCAAATGCTTTGCACTGGAATCCCAATTCCACAGCACACCAGACCAGAGCTGTTAACATGTAGATTTCTCATCACATAATTAGAAGAGGGGCCAATAAAAATTCCAAGCCTCTTTGACACTCCCAAATGGGACGGCAGAGCCTTGGTTCTGACCAAAAAAATTGCCTCACACACTGCGCTTATTTTATTTTGTAAAAGATAAACACAGATTCTAACACATCATAGGATCCAATCCAGTGTCCTTTGGCCCTGGCACCCTGAGGGGCCAAGAGAGGGTTTGAGCTGGGGAGGTGATGGTGGTAGGGTAAGCAATGCTGAAATGCAACCCAAGCCAAACCAGATAAAAAGCCCTGGTGTCTTTGGGATTGGAGAGGGAGGAGAAGCGGCAGAGACATGAGGGAGGGGTTATCAGCAGCATAGTGTGATCCTTTCCAATACAGGATCCAACCCAGTATAGCTGTTATGGTGTTAACAAGTGAACCGAGTGAGACCACATTGCTAACATGTGATTTATATTGCCTGACAGCTACATTTTGGCATGAGAAAATCCCAGGAACCTTTATTTTTTCAGCCCCCATTCTCTGTGCCAGCCCCATTTTGGCAAATTACAAATGGGTTACACTGATGGCTTTCACATTCTGTCTGCACTTCTCCCTGCTGAGGAGACAGAAAGAGCGAGAGAAGCCCCATCAAAGGCTCACAATCAGCAGTCCTGAAAGCCACTTCAGAGCCATCCAGGAGGGGATGAATAAAATAATCCCTCTTCAGATCTCAGTCCTGCCACAGAGAGCTATGAAATCATAGAAGTCAGAAATAGGGAAGATTTATTCGATCGTTTTGTCCATCTCCAGGGGACAGTATAGGACTGTTCCTCCACAGTGTATTTTCCAGTGCTTTGTCCAATCTAGTTTGTCACACTGACAAATCAGAAGCAGTGTGCTAGAGAGATCCATGCTTGGAACATAAAGAGTCTGGCAGGAGGTGTTGAAAATTGACGACTGAGTTTTCACTGAGAGAGATTAAGTCAACTCCACAAGCTGGCTGGTGTTGTCAGCTCAACATAATGCAAGAGAAATTCCATTCACCAAGCTCCACAGCAGGGAAACCATCGACAAGTATTACCTGGTGGATGTTCATACTCGGCAAGCAACACCACTGTCACCTACACAGGTATGGATCCCTGCTTTTCCGCATGTGCAGGAGGCACATTCTAGCTCCCACAGGTGCAAGTATTGTGTGGCCTTAGTGCTTCACTAACCCATGTGAATGACTCCTCCACCCCATCTTAAACCCTCGTGATCAACAGCAGCTTCTTTAAGGTACAATGAAATAACTCACATGTGGGAGGAGACTGGGAAAGAAGCAATATTTTCTGTTTGATTGCCTGAAAGCAATGGGATGTGTGTTTGTGAACTCATTAACACAGCAAATCTGGTCTTCCATACCTTTATGTGCATACTAATATGCATACAATGTGCATGTGTGTATGCCGTGAGCATCTGTGTCAACCCTATGCACATAATATCCATGTACTACATATGGTACATGCCTGCACACATGTACAATGCAATGTCTTACATGTACATGCATGTGTTGTGTGTGCATACGACGTATATGTTCACACAACACACCAGGTGTGTGAAGGGGCACATCTAAGTCTGTAACTGTCAGTGGGTTGACATAGATAAGACACTTGAGTGTGGCTCTCACTGTAACTCTGAAATGCAGATGCCTGTAGGTTCCCCCTCTCCCCACCCCCCATTTCCTTTCCCGTCTTTGCAACCAATACTGCTCTGGAAGGCTCCTGGCTAGGGAGGCTTGTTATCCTCTCACTTCAACCAGTGAAAATCAGAAGCAACTTCATTTAAGTCAACGGTGTTACACTTGTGTGAAATTTGTGTACATGAGAGGAGAATCTGGGCCTGGGTGTCTTTCTTCTTCCCTGTCACCTGGACTGACTGTCCATTCCCAAAGCTCAGGACTAAAGCAGAGATCTCACCTGCCAAAGAGAAATCTCAGTAGCCCCACACCCACAGCGCTCTGCTGCTGCTTCCTTTCTTCCTCATTAAGCATTGGTTAATCTCTTGTTTATTTCCTAGAGAAAAGCTGGGTCCCACCCAGATCCTGCTTCTCAAAGCAGTATCCCAGCACATGCAATTAACAAGGTCCATTCCAACAGGCTGCAGGGGTCCCCTTCAGTGGTGAGCTGGAGCCGGTTCGCAAGAACCAGTTGTTAAATTTAGAAGCTGGTGTAGAACCGGTTGCTAAAGGGGCCGGCGGGTGGGCAAACTCCGGTCCGTGGGCTACATCCAGCCCGCAGGACCGTCCTGTCCAGCCCGCCTGAGCTCCCAGCTGGGGAGGCTCTCCTGGCCCCTCCCCCGCTTCCCCCCCCCCTCGCAGAGCCCCAGCGCGCCAGGCCGCCGGCACCAGCGCTCTGGGCAGCTCCTGCCACTTTGAGCAGCATGGTAAGGGGGCCGGGGCTGGGAGGAGGTGTTGGATAAGGGGCAGGGAGCGGTTGGAGGGGGCGGAGGTTCTGGGGGAGGGGCGGTCAGGGGACGGGGGGGTAGGCGTGGGAGTTCTGGGGGTCTGTCGGGATGGTGGTGGATGGGGTCGGGGCAGTCAGGGGACAGGGAGCGGGGCGAGTTGGATAGGGGGTGAGGTCCTGGGGGGCAGTTAGGGTGGGCGGTCTCAGGAGTGGATGGTCAGGGGACAAGGAGCGGGGGGGTTGATGGGTTGCGGGTTCTGAGGGGGACAGTTGGGGGCAGGAAGTGGGTTGGGGTCGGATGGGTGGGGGGAGGGGGGAGACAGGCACGTGGGGCTTGTACTCACCGCGCGGTTCCCTACCGGGTCTTCAGTGGCACTTCGGCGGCGGGGAGGGGGGGTCTTCACTCGCTCCGGGTGAAGGACCTGCCGCCGAAATGCCACCGAAAACCCGGAGCGAGTGAAGGGCCCCCCCGCCGCAAAAGTGCCGCTGAGGACCTGATAGGGAACCGGTTATTAGGATTTTGGGAGCTCATTACTGGTTCCTTCCCTCAGAGACTTTAGACACCTGCCTTTGTGGCTCTTCAATCCTCCCTCCACACAGAAGGAGCAAGCTGGTAACCAGGGCAGGCAGCTGAAGGGCAGCTGGGACAATCAATATTAATTTATACAACTGCACCACGAGAGAGAGACTGTCTTCCTCTCCCCTATCTTTTGTATGTTTTTCACCATCTTGGGTTGTAAGCACTTTGGGGCAAGGCCCGTGTTTACCTCCATATTTGGACCATACCAATCACTTCAGAGCCCTTTCTCAACTTGGAGCCGCTGGGTGTTACTGTTAATATTAAACCTCCTCATCAAGATGTGCTGTTTCAGCACAAGTGACCCTTCCCCACCCTTCCTCCTCCTCCCCTCATTTCCCTTCCCCCTCTCCCCTCCCTGCTCAAGGTTTGTTTTTCAGGCCAGAGCCCTTCAGATGAGACTCTGCCTGGGAAGCTAGGTATGGGAAAGGTTATCAGGAAACAGCCGTCTCAACTGCTACCTTTCCGGCTTCCTCACCCTACCCCCAGCCCCTAAGGTCTCTGCTCTTCTGTTTAATACGAAGGAGTTCAGAGGCGATTCCTGTGCTAGAGCAATTCACAGCTCGCATTGTGCCAAAGCACACAGGCACACACCTCTTTGATCGCTTCCTGCTCCAACACAGCTCAGCTGGCTCGCCCCACAGAACGTGGGCTGTGAAGGGCACAGCAAAAGAATTATTGCTGCCTGAGCCCCATGCGAAAGGCAGGCTGTGTTTCCAGGGGCGTGGGTACTGCCCTCTCCTTCCCCCTCAGCTCTATCCCCTTGTGTGCGTCCTATTTACCATACGCCTCTGCTGAGGCACACACACGTAAGACAAAGCCTTGGCTGACCTTTAATTCCCTGAACAATATTATGTAAAAGGGTAGGAGAAACAGGGCTAATAAGATTTCCAGAGTGAAATTAAATCGTCAGCGTGCTCTCTCGGAACTCAGGATCATAGGGCTAAACTTTGCTCTCTCACACAGGTAGAAACCCAAAAGAATTCTAATCCGTCAAGGGAATTAAAGGAGTTACTCCACATTTACACAGGCATAAGTGAAATCAGAAATTGGCACCAATTCTAGTCAGCTACACCAGATTTGCAACAGTGTAACAGATCAGAATCTGGCCCTAATTCCTCTCAATTTAGTATAGTTACTCTGGATTGACACCAGCACTAATGGGAACATAATCCTTCTCTAACTCAATTAGTTCAGTGAATTTACTTTAGATTTTTATCGGTGCAACACAGAACAGAATTTTCCACACAGACTTTGAAGGATAGAGACCTGTTAAGTCACATTTAATGTGTTACAATCTCTTCCCTGAATTAGTGAAGAACTGGTATATTTCCTAGTAATTAGTGCAAAGTAGTTTTAATTGGTCCACACAATGACACTTCCTCCACCTTCCTTGGGGAACTATTCCACAGGGTAAATACAGTCATTGCCTGATGCATGTTGACTGAAGACAAAAAGTGCATTTTAAATCACCTATGTAAACACTATGGTGAACAGGGCCGGCTCCAGGGTTTTGGCCGCCCCAAGCAGCCAAACAAAAACAAAAACAAAAAAAGCCACGTTCGCGATCTGTGGCGGCAATTCGGCGGGAGGTCCTTCGCTCCAAGCAGGAGTGAGGGACCGTCCGCCGAATTGCCGCTGAACAGCTGGACGTGCCGCCCCTTTCCGAAGTGGCCGCCCCAAGCACATGCTTGGTAAGCTGGTGCCTGGAGCCAGCCCTGATGGTGAAGGTGTGATGGTTGTGCGCAATTAGCCACTCACACCCTTGTGTATCTCACTGATCAAAAACCCTGATAACTAGTACGACACTTACTGCACTGACATCATTTGAGCTAATAGAACACAAGCCAAAGATTTTTTTTTCTTTAAACCTTTTAAAGATTAACAGGAAACCTCATAAAACCTGGGAAAAGGAACAGGAGCGTTTTGGACATTTGGCTTTGTGGATCCTGTGCATTTCTTCAATGTAATTACTTTTCTTTGTTATTGTTTCGAACATTTGTAATACAAAACTCATCGCAGTGTAGATGAGGCAGCCAACAGTTTCATACTGACAGATTCATCCAGCTGTTGCTGTCAATGTTGAGATGTAACACTAAGGCCCTGACCTCTCTTGGCCATTACAAATCCCATAGTCTTTTCCATGACTCAGGGGTATCCCTGGCCAAATTCCAAATTGGGTATTTACATTCTGCCTACATAAAATTCCCCTTCAGTTTCAGCTGAAGCGCCCCACTTAATAAATGGTTACATAACTTTGTTGCATATTGGTAAACACACTGTCTCAGAGTTGGCTGCCCTGTAGTTCTGGGTAAGTGATTCTGTACATAATCAGCAAAGAGTTTTGGGAGTCCTAAGGATGAAAAGGTGCTATAGAAATGTGAGTTGCTCTTATTACATTTGCACTTAGAGGCTCAGAATGGGGATCAGTGCCTCATTGCGTATGGCTCTGTACACACCAAAAACAGAGATGGTCCCTGCCTCATAGTGTTTACAGTCTGCACAAGAGTTTACACTCATCACAATTGTTACTAATGAGAGCAAAGCAAAATCTATGAATAGGAGACAGTGATGGGGATTTGCTGCTGAGATCCAGAATACAGTAGTTGATCAGGATGGTGTGTTTCACTGTGCCTATAAGCTGCTTGTGCCTTGGCTCAGTCAGTAGTACACAGCACTTTACGCAGAAATTGGTGTAACATTATCCTCATTTTATAGATGGGGATACCGAGACACATAAGTGAAGTGACTTGCACAAGGCCCCAGAGGGAGTCAGCGCCAGAGCTGGGAAGAGAACTCAGGAGTTCCTGGCTCTCAGGTCTGTGCTCAGACCACATAGCTCCGAGGAGAGCATTGCTCTTGATGGGTGTTCCCTTCCCCACAAGTTCAGGGCCAGAGTTAGACTTGCTGAGGATCAGGGCAGAAACTAAGGAGTGGGCCCTCACCGGCTCACATATTGGATATCTGCAATGTTTCTGAAGCCAAAGCCCGAGCCCTGCCACGTGGGACCCTGGGCAATTGGCCTGGTTGCTACCTCCCAAGCCAGCCCTGCACAAGTTTTAAAGACCTGTCAGTAAAAAATGCAAATAGGCTTACACAGGAGTGGCCAAGCCGGTGCTCCAGCCCCAGGTGGAAAGCATCAGTCTCTTTCCTTCCCCTGGACATAGCACCCCTAAGGCAGAGCAGCTGCTGAGGGGACCTGGAGCGATGAGCAACACAGAAATCCCCCTCAATGGTCTCTCTCCCCTTTCTGCACCAAGAACGCAGGCAGATTTTCCAGCTGGATTCCAGAGGAATGCAGTAGAATGGCTGCTGATTTGCTGCATCTGATGACACCAAAAGCTTTTTCCCCACCCATCACAGAGGAAGCCACCAACCAGGCACGTACCCAAAAAAGATGGCACACTGCCCATTCTCCCCCAGATGTGGTAGTACACAAAGATATTGAGGTATTATAGAGAATTACAGCACCTGCCATCTACACACAAATACTGTATTGCATATCACTCAGGCCATAAGCTTTTCTGATCTCCGTTGTTAAGCAAGGTGGGCAGACCGAGACAGAGATGAAAAGAAAGAGTGCAAGAGTAGTAGATTAATTAGTTGGGAGTGGATTCAACAAATCAGATTCAATAAATTCTCTCCTACCTCTCTGCTCTCTACTTCAACTTCTTGTTTGGTGGGTCCTCCTCCTGCATTGTCCCACTCCCCCACGGGGATCCCACTAAGTTCCATTCATTCCTCTTCTCCATTTACAACATCTCATCTACTTCCACAGCTTTGACCACCACCTGTATGCTGAGGACTCACAAATCTGCCTGAACGGTCTTCACGCCATCATCCAATCCCACATTTTAGCTTCTTTCTCCCTCTCTGACATCTCTGCCTGGGACCATCTTTGACTCTTCCTAATCTGAGTTCTTAGATCCAAGTTCTACATGGTTCCCATCTCCACAGTAGTTGATGGTCTCCGTCTCTCTCTCCCTTGCCTCCTGGCCACAGTCAAATCCTGCCCCTTCTTCCTCTACAGTATTAAGATCAGACCTTTCCCTTCTACCCCTACAACTAAACACACTCATCCACGTGTTCAGCATTCCCCATGTCACTGCAACCCACATCGCCCTGCTCCAGTTCATGAAAACCACGGTTGCAAGGATCATCTTACTGGCCTATCATTCAGACCACAGCACCACCACCCCTTTGGATCCATCCACCTGCTATCCCTTCAGCACCACATTGAAGGTGAGTACAAGAAAAAGCCAAAGTCCTACAAAACTCTGCCCCTCCCCTCCCTAATTATCTACATCACTCCACACCTACTCCAATCCACCAAAGCCGCCAGCCTCAATACCCTGCTTGTCCATTTCTCCCCCCACCCCAAACACCTCCATGCATGCCCCTGCACATGGAATGCCCCTTCCTGAGCTGGTCCCCAAGACCATTACCCTCCTGCTATCCTGTCCTTTCTCCCCAACCTCTTCCTATTTTTGTCACCTTCTTTCATTGCATCACATCTGAAATTGGACTATAAACTCCTGAAGGTGGGGATCAGGTCTTATTTGATTTGTGAGGTGCCGCGCATGATTTTGAACTCTATAAAACACTAGAGAAAGACTTTTAGGGACAGCATAAACTGCTATATCCATACACAGTGTAGCTAGATCAGAGAGCAGACAAAAGAATATACACCGCTACCTCAATATAACACGACCTGACATAACACGAATTCGGATATAACGCGGTAAAGCAGCGCTCCGGGGGAGGGGGCGCGCTGCGCACTCCGGTGGATCAAAGCAAGTTCAATATAACGCGGTTTCACCTATAACGCGGTAAGATTTTTGGGGTCCCGAGGACAGCGTTATATCGAGGTAGAGGTGTACTGCTGTATTGCCAGTGCTGCTCTGTTCCCATTGGGGTGGGCTGAGATGGGTACCCCAAGTCAGCAAGACTATAAGGAGTGGAACCGCATGGTAATAGAAGTTCATATATAGCGAAACTTCAGAAAAAACAAAAACAAAAAACAGGGAGATTGTTTGCTTTGTACTCATAAACTGGTGCTGAAAGACCCAGGCAACAGGGAAAGAAAGCACGATAGGCTGACAGTGCCAGCCAGTATGTCCATCCTGCACTCTCAATGTCTTATTTTAACCACATTTCTTTGCCACAAATTAGAGTCCTAATGGAATGCGCAATTCTTACTGTATCAACATCACTGCAGTAAGAAATAGGACACAGTGTAGCTTTATATGAACTTCTCACTCTAATGTAGCCCTTACCATAAGTGCACTTTCAGCTATGTCAGAGCATGCAAGCGTTTTCGACTTAGTTGATAATGTATTAAAGACATTGTGGAAGGATGATTTCTTAGCAAATGTACCAACGCTAACAATAGCGGAGAGATCCTATCTTCTACACAACCTACAAGCATTCAATGGTGGAAAAATGTCAGATCAGCTTCTTTGTACATCACTCTCTGTTCTGAGAAAGTCACACGGATGGGAATTCATAGCAAAGCTTGCATTTCTACCAGTTGCTCTGTTCTCTATCCTCTTTTTGCTGGTCTACACACCTGCTCCCGTGCTGCTGAAATTCAGTAATATTCCATTAAAAACAATGGATGGCTAGGATGGATGAAGCACTTTCCCTCAGCACAGCAGGGGCATCCTACACCTCAAACGTGTCTGCCACAGTGAGTGGGTCGTATCTGGGATGTTCTCTAGGCACAACAGGTGCATCCCACCTGGAACGTATCCAAACATTTCATGAGCATAGTGTATGCATGCTACCGAGAACTTTAAGCAATATAGCAAATAGCCTCTACCTGGGGCATTCAGTAGCAGCCAGTCACCATGGAACAGACAAAACATCACATGGGCCAGATCCTCAGCTGGTGGAAGTCAGCATAGCTCTGTTGACTTCAGTAAAATAATATTGATTTATGCTAGCTGAGATCTGGCTACAAGTTCTGTGATAAGGTAGCACTCTACCAACACATTCTGTGAGGTGATCCGTTCATGTAGTTTCTCCTTGCACTAACAATTGTGAACAGGAATTTCACAAATGCATGGGTAATGTTGTGGCCCCTGGCTTCCCCACACCCAAGATCTGGCAACACAAGCACAGATCCTGATTTGTGCTTACTTATAGAAACGTGCATTCAAATCAGGACTTGCCCATGAGAATCAGGCTTTGTGCACGAGTTAAGCAGATGCACATGCTTTTGAAAGTCTGGCCCTGCAAGACCAGAACCTCAAAAGAGTAAGTCTGTTGGATAGTATCAGAGGGGTAGCCGTGTTAGTCTGGATCTGTAAAAGCAGCAAAGAGTCCTGTGGCACCTTATAGACTAACAGACGTATTGGAGCATGAGCTTTCGTGGGTGAATACCCACTTCGTCGGATGCATGTAGTGGAAATTTCCAGAGGCAGACAGGTTCACCAAGGACTACTGCACATCAGTGGCCAAGGCTTTTAACGGACTACCTGCAACTGGGCAGTCCACCTCCCAAGCACCCACTCATGGTCAGGTGTGGCTTTGCAGCACCCTGCCTCAGTTTCCCTTATTCCCTCAGATTTCACACACAGGCTTCTCTCTGTGCAACCCAGGATCTGGGCTTATTAATATAGAAATTTCAAACAAAACTCAAAGACCCACAATAAAATTCAACCCAATCCCCTGCTTTTAGCTGATCTCTCCCAGCTCTACCTGCCTGGTGTCTCCTCCTCCTGGTGTGTCACACTCTCCTTGCAGCCCCCTGCTTGCTGCAGCAATTCTGCAGTCTCTGCCACAGCTTCCTCTTTTATAAGGGCCAGGTGTCTTCCCTTAAACCCATTTGGGCAACAGGGAATCAGTCACAGGTGCACTGGACCTCACTCCCTCTGAAAGGAGCCAGTCACTGTATGGCACTCCCATTGCAGTCTCTCACCATGTCTAGCTTTTCACTTTTTCTTCTCCATAAGACAGGAAAGAGAGGAAGTGTCTGAGGAGAGTGAGCCACACGGCACAAGCAAGGAGAGCCTTTGCCTTCAAAGTATTGCTCTCTTAACAGCTTCAAAAATCTGAATCAAAAGCCCATCACGTAGGCCAGTGATTTCAATGGAAACGAATCACATCTGACAGCAGTGTAGAAAGCTATACTCAGGCAGCTACAGTCTAACCTGACAGAGAGAAAGAAGGCTTTGTGGTCTGGCTCCCCTCAGCTAGGAAGGTACTCCACTACTGCAGGGCCCTGCTGATCACCTCGGCCTTCAGAGGATCACCTCAGATAATGACTCTAAGACCCGTGTCCTCTTCCTGGCCCCACCTAATATCTGAGAAATACCAGTTAATCTATTTATTGGGATTTTTCTTACAGCCTCCACTGAAATGTTCCTGTTTAACAGCCTCAGGGAAAGGAGGCAGTAATTAGGAATGGGCAAAGTCTCTGTTGGTCCAAAGCCAGCAAGTCTCCTGCTCTACTGGAACCAGAGCTCATCATATGTGAATGAAACAGAGGGGCCTCTTCAGATCTTGATTGCATTTGGCACAAAAGCACTTTCCTGGTTAATTAGGAACAGCGATTCAGTATATAAATGTATATCAGGAGTGGGCTCAAGCAGTGAAAAGGCAACATGTCTGGGGGGAAGGGGGAACAGAGGCATTTTAAAAGTATATTTTTAGTGAATTTTCTACTGATCAATGGCCTTATAACTGAAAGGCCTCTATTTAGCCACCAAAGTGGTGCAGTATGAGCGGGATCAGTTTAAGCTACCCAGGGCTGGATTAACCCATCACTGGGCTCTAAGCAAACATACATTTGTGGGCCCCTGCCTTCTAATATGAACCTAGTCACCAGGTTGCAATGCCACTTGCTCTAATTTGACCCAGCCACTCCTCAGTTATGACAGAGGATTGGCCAGGCCAAACTTGAATAAGTAGCACACAGGATCGCAGCAACACTCAGGTTCGTCCCAGATGCCCCTCTGTCATTACAGGAGGGGCGGCCAGGCCAAATTGGGCTCCCCCGCCCCCAGAATTTGGGCCTTAAGCACATGCCTAGTTTTCTTATGCATGAATCTGACCTGAAGCTACCCACAAACACCTCCCCAGAGCCAAGTAGGATCCTGATTTTCTGTTTTGCAGAAAATATTTCAAAATCTTGGAATATCCTTTCCAAAACAGAACTAAACCAACAATTTTGAAGTTTCCGGTGAAATGAAATTCTGAAAAGATTTCATTTTGGGGGTAAACACCACATTTTGTTTCAATAAAATACAAACATTGCATTCTGCTTTTGACTTTCTGTGTAGGATAAAATGTAAACGTTCCACCTTATCAGAGCACTGTTCCTTTCCCGCCCTCGGAAAAGAAATTTTGTCACAAATTGACTCATTTCTGCAAAACGTGTCACTTTCAATGAAACAGCATTTTCTGAAAGGGAAATATTCCATTGGAAAAATTCTGCCCAGTGTATTTGTACACTTCCTCAACCAGCATACCTCACCTCTGCCCTGGGTACCACCTGTACAGATAGGAGTCCTCAGTCTCCAGGACCCAGTCAGTTTTTCACATTTTTTCAGAGGCAGAGTGTCACCTAATACCATCTGCAGTGGTGGCTCTTTTGTTTTGCTCTTTCAAACATGGACCCTTGTCTACTGGGAGCTGGACTGATAACAGCAAACTCATTTCACATAGCCTACTGAACAGCCATCATGGCTTTGGGCGGGGGGGGACAGCAACAGCATCACTAAGGCCTGGTCTACACTAGAAAATTAGGTTGGTTTAAATACATCGGTCAGGGATGTGAAAAATGCACACCCCGGTGTTGTTACCCTGATCTAAGTCCCCAGGTAGACAGCACTAGGTTGATGGCAGAAATTCTTCTGTCGACCTCGCTACCACCTCTCGGGGAGGTGGATTACCTATGCCAATGGGAGAACCCCTCCCACTGGGATATGTAGTGTCTATACTGAAGCACTACAGCATTTTAAGCATAGACATACCCTGAAGGAAAGATTATCAGCTTTTCCCTTTCTCTCCAATTCTCTTTATAACCTCTGCTCAGTAACTTTCCTGTATTCACTACAGCTTAGGGTTACCTGCTGACTGAGTTCCCCGGACAGCCCCAGGTTCTGATATTGCTGGATTTGTCCTTCATCCTATAGGATTTTTTTTTTTTTTAACAAACCTGAATTTCCTTTAAGGAGAGAAAAATCACTTTTGGCAGTAGGACACAATGCTGCATTGTGACAGAATGCAATGTTGACAGATATGCTGTACTGTAAATCAGTCACATTTTTCTCTTGTGAGACGAAATAGCAAATGTGGAAAGAACACAAAGTAAGCAGGTGAAGGCGAGATATAAAACACTGCACTCAGAGAGACTACATGATGGTAGCCAACGGAATACACAGTTATCAGAGTTAAGAATCTGTATAACAAACACGAAAGGTGGCAGTTAGGGAGAGGTGAACCAGTCCAGTGAATATTAGAATTGCCACAAATGTTTGCCCATAAGGTAAATGATGCTGAATTAACCACCCTGGAGATAGAGGTCCTACACAGAACAGGTACAGTAGTACAGGCTTCCCATACTAATCTCCTGTAATGTGTCTGTCCTGGAGGATGAACATTAGTGGGAATGCAGGCTTTATGGCCCATTCATTCCTTTGTCTCTCTGACAAGACTGCCAACAAGAGTGCCAATTGTGATGGCGGTTTCTGTGATGTGCCGACTGGGAACTGAGACCAGTCAACTCATTTCACATCCTCCATGACACAGCCATCCAAATGTTACAATATTTAGTCACTGCTAACCCTGGACTGCATCTAAATAGGTGACCTAGAAATGAAAACTTAAAAGACTGGATATGGGGCATGGAGGTTATCTACTCCCCTCCCCTCCCCATTGTTCATTCTTGTAATGGAGTAGAAAGAGACAGAGGATTTCAAAGGAGGATTTCAAAGCGTAGTTTCTCGCTAGGCACCCATTTGAGCCCCCTCCTATCTTGTCTAACCAAATAAAGGTAGGGAGAGGCTCACTACCCCAAATAACCTAGGGCTCATCCTTGCACATACTTCTTCATTCTGAAAGGACTAGATTCC
The DNA here is from genome assembly GCF_002925995.2 of Terrapene triunguis. NCBI lineage: Eukaryota > Metazoa > Chordata > Testudines > Emydidae > Terrapene > Terrapene triunguis. The sequence goes on from NW_020664436.1 coordinate 3,571,185, forward strand.
CTCAACTTCACCATGCATAGTCCCATCAAAGTACCTACTTGTGTGGCTTGCACAAACACAGCATCAACCTGAAGGGCTGAGAGGGCTGGCAATCTCCACCAGGGATCCAGTAAACACTACACACACTGTGCGCCTACAGTTGGGAGGATGGCTTGGGAAACAGCAGTACCACCACTCGCAAGAGATAGGGCCACCTGCTATGGCAGTCACCATGGGACAAACTGACTAACAGGGACTTACGCTTCAGTGACATCCTAGGACATTCCATGTTTAGAATCCAGTTTATCCAACCCAGATGAGAACTATTAGAGTGAGTCAAGAGGCCACTGCAGGTGGAAGTAGATCAGGAAAGTGTTAATTCAAGCTGTTTGATACCCTAGGATAGAGGTTCTTAACAGGTGCGTCTCAGTGATATGATGTGTAGTAACAGGAGAAGGAAAAAGGAGCTGGATTTTGGGTAATAGATGGAAGGGGCAGTCAGTCCCTAGGCTACCAGGTAGTGCTGCACATCACTGTGTAGGTGAACCGGGCTTGCTTGCCAGTCACAGTTAATCTCATTTCCAGGGTCAGCAGGGGCCAAGAGTGCAGCAGATGTTGGGTCCTGAGGAGAAAGGTTCAGTACTTGGGCCCCCTCTCTACTTGGTCTTTCTGGAGCTGGGAATGCTGCAGAGGAAGAGAGACTTTGGATACCCAGTCTCTTGTTGCTCAGGCAGGCAAGGAACCCTGCTAGAGCAGTAATGGAGACATGGGTTCAATGGGGGGAGGGATAGCTCAGTGATTTGAGCGTTGTTGGCCTGCTAAACCCAGGGTTGAGAGTTCAATCCTTGAGGGGGCCACTTAGGGATCTGGGGCAAAAAATCAGTACTTGGTCCTGCTAGTGAAGGCAGGGGGCTGACTCGATGACCTTTCGGGGTCCCTTCCAGTTCTATGAGATAGATAGGTATATCTATCTTGCTGATCACCTAGGCCAATGAGGGCCAGGAGTCAGACCGGGCCAAAGTGCTCAGTCCCCTAGGGGACAGCGCAAACTACCCTAAGCAATGGCCTACCTCTCCAGCTGATTAGGGAGCAATAGGGTCTGAAAGGAGTTAGGAGGGAGTCCTCTTTATTCAAAAGGATGATGTGGGGTGGAAGGTAGGAGGAAAATGATGGAAAATCCTAAAGTCTTCAGACAGAGTGAATGGAAATTCTTTGTCGTAGAAAATGTCTGGAAGGTCAAAGCTGTTTCTATTGTTCCTTGGCACATTACCAACTTAATTAAATAGGACACACTCAGGGAGTTTAGGCCCAAAGTTGAGTTATGGATTTAAAAAAAGAGTAATATGGATAGAAATGTTTCATTAAATTAATTAAATTAAAAAGTAAAATAGTTTTTTGTGGAGCCAGAGAGAGAAGATGGATTTAACCATTCCTGTTCCTACTGGAAACCCATCACACAACAGTATCGCATGCAAGAGAAACCGAAAGTGAATCTGAATTCAGTCTAAATTCAGTGTCCAAGCTGAGCTATGTGCAAGTCGTACTGCCAAACCAACACCACAAAGAGGGAAAATATATATGAATGTTTTAAATTCTTTCAGATCTAATAATCAAATGTGGTGTTGGTAACCCAGGTAAGGCCAATAATATCA
>NW_020664436.1:3572915-3576323 GCF_002925995.2 Terrapene triunguis
AGAGAGAGAGAGAGAGAGAATCTTGACAATGTACTTTAAAAAAAAAAACACCTTTTGTATTTCTTTCTTAGAAAACAGCTGACATTCCTTTCATTTTTCTGATTTCTCTGGGTCTGCTGCATTAGTTACCCTTCCTGGTGCAATTTGAGTTCACACTTGAGATCAGGTTGCCTGTGTAACTGACAGATTTGGGTGGTGAAACCTCCAGCATCATGAGACTTCAAAAGCAAATCACCTCCCTAGGTTTTTGTTGCTAGTGGTTTCTTACTTGTCCTTGAACAGAGTGAATTTGAACTCATCTTGGAGTAGATGTATCATAGCCTTGCAATACCTATGAAGTTCAACAAGAAATTGGGGATGGGAGGGAAGTTAAGTGATTTCCCCTTGATTTGCAGTAGATTTTAAAACAAATCTTCCAGATTTTCTGTAGTTCTTCTTCAGTCAATAAATCTGTGCAAAGGAAAATATATGCTTGTAGCATGGCCACATTTGCCAGCAGGCACACACAGGGGAGACCACAAACTGCAGCAGCACTTCATTACAAGGCAGCATGCACAATGCCAGCTGGCGGGGGGAGAGGGGACGGGAGAGGGGGGAAGAGAGAGAGAGAGAGCACAAGAGAAGGTGGAGAAGAATGAGCAAAAGCAATCTAGAACTGTAGGCTAGGGCCAGCTTTATCATTTACGGGGCACAAAACCACCCGACAGGTGTGCCAGTATGCAGGGCCTCCCCTACTCTTGTTCTACCACCAGGAGAGGTGGAGGAGAGAATCTGGCCCCAGATGTTCCTTTCCCTCATACAGTAGGGCCACAGAAAGAATTAGGGCTGGCCCTTGAGATGCAAAGCTTAGCTGGACTAGGGAGGCCCCAGAAGCACAAGGACCAAAGTGGGTGTTTGCTTTGTGTCACAGACTGGTGCACTGGACATGGACATGTTACAACAACAACAGCATTTGCTTCACAACTTGCGCCTATCTCTGTGGGCAGATGGCTTGGTGAGTTAACATTCCCACTAGGAAACCATACATGCCATATGCAGAGGCAGCGCCCACTGAGATCAGCCAGGGCTTTAATTTGCCCTCCATGAGGGGATTGAAAAGCCTCCTTGCTTTCGCTGAGAACCTGACTGAGGAGATGGGACCCCAAACATACCATCCAACTGCTAGAATAAGTATCCCAACACATGCCAAACTCTGTCTCCCAATTTGAAAGACTGGGCTTCCAAAAAGCTAGCTGTTTGGAGATGAAGTTAAAATCATGAGAACGGTAGACACACAGACACTCATCTGACTTACAATATCCCATTACATGGGCACCTGAGGGAATCCTTCACAGAAGATATTTCCCTCAGAGTCAGGTGGAATGTCCAGAATACTGAATATTTACTGGGCTGGAAAATAGCCATGCTGAAAAATATCCTGTGAACTAAGGTTGGTTTTTCCATGTTCTCATCTAAAATGTGGGACAATGCCCCAGATTTTAGCTGCACAAGGGGCGAACAGGCTTGGGCTTTTAAATGAGAGAGAAATGCAATCAAGTGCAGGAATATTTTTCATTATACCCTTTTACAGAACAGATGGCACAGGCCAAGCCATACCCTCTGGGCATGCTCCAGGGAGCGCAATGCAATGTTTGTCTCACTAGAGATCTCAGACTGTGTCAGTGCCACCATTTCGCTCAGAGATTTGGGTCAAAAGGCTCCACAGTCATATCTGTTTTTTGTCTCAAAGACCATAAAGGATAAACAGTGGGGTGGCTGGCATACGACACAGAGCCTTCCCAAGCACTTCCAGGTCGCTGATTTACACTGGCACATTTACAGACTGAACCTTTCTAATCCAATTAAAATCTCATCTCAGCCGTCAATACAAATGTGGTCTGTTCTATTTTAGTGTTTCAGAGAACATGCATTAGCCTGGAACTGTGGGTGAACCAGGTCTACCGGGCAAATCCTGCAATCTACCAGCCTAGTTTCTATCACAGGCAACCACATTCAGAAATCCTTTGCTATTGTCTCTCTACCTACCTAGGAACTCATACAACCTCCTCACCGTAGTATCTGAGCACCTTCCAAAATTAAGCAACACTTCCTTATCCTTCTGAAAGAGAGCACTTTTCTCCCACAACTAAGTCCTCAGAAAATTACGGTTCTAATAATATCAAGAAATGCACAGAAATGGATTTCATTTATTTAGATTTCAATGGTTTATTTTTAAAAAAGAAACACATGCCCATTTCAGGCTCTGGGCATATGTACAAATGGTACTATATACACACACACACATATATATACACATATACACACACACACCGTAGTGGGGCAGTTGCCCCACTTTGGCAGAGGAGGGTTTAATAGCAGCCCTTGGAGCAGCTGCGCAGAACGCAGCCAATCAGAGAAGGGCAGAAAGGCAGCCAATCAGGGCCAGGCTGAGCCCTATATAAAGGCTGCAAAGCAGAAGAGACAAGAGTCTCTCCCTCACCAGCAAGGGAGGAGGACTGGCTCCCAGGGATAGCACCTTAGATTAAGCAGCGCTGGGCAGGCTCAGGGGAGCAGAGGGAAAGCTCCAGCCTGATACCTGCTAGGCTGAGGCCCCTGAAAGAAAGGGCTGAGAAGGTGCAAGGGCCAGAGGGAAGTGGCCCAGGGAGTGCGAGCAGTAGAGGGGAGAGAAGGAGGGCAGGACATGGCTGCCTCCAGAGGGTCCCTGGGCCGGGACCCAGAGTAGTGGGTGGGCCTGGGTCCCTCCCCCTTTACACTGCACCTGGCCGTGGAGGAGCATGGCCCGATACAGACTGTGGCTTGCCCCTGAGACAAAGGGCTAGACTTTGGGGCTGCAGTTGGCCACGAGGGCAGGTGCAGACTGAGGACTGCTGACACCCCCCCAGAAGGGGACAGAACTGAGTAGGGCACAGCCGGAGGGCTGTGTCCAGAAGAGGACTCCGCAAGCCAGGGAGCAACGCAGGTCCAGACAGCACAGCAGAGCAGACAACGGGTGCTCCACAGCTGAACAGAGCTAATTCCTGGTGCAACCAGCAGGAGGCGCTGCGGTGGTGAGTCTTCAGCCATTACACACACATACTCTGTATGTGCATATATATGGATGGCACTACGGCTGTTTATGGGCCGATTTGTCATGGTATGAATCCTCTTCGCTCTAAGGATGGAACCACACTTCCAAAGGACAACGAAGCCATCAATTCTCGCTGGAAAGAACATTTTTAAGATCTCCTTAACCGTAATTCTGTAGTTGCAGATGAAGTCCTTGAGCAAATTCCTCAATGACCATTTAGGGATGAGCTCAGAGACCCTCCCAATTTGTATGAGGTACACAATGCCACCAAGCAGATGAACAACAACAAAGCAGCCAGGGCCGGCTCCAGGGTTTTGGTCACCCCAAGCAGCCAAAAAAAA
>NW_020664436.1:3576423-3641144 GCF_002925995.2 Terrapene triunguis
AAAAAAAAAAGCCGCGATTGCGATCTGCGGCGGCAATTCGGCGGAAGCTCCTTCGCTCCGAGCGGGAGTGAGGAACCGTCCGCCGAATTGCCGCCGAATAGCTGGACGTGCCGCCCCTCTCCGGAGCGGCCGCCCCAAGCACCTGTTTGCCAGGCTGGTGCCTGGAGCCAGCCCTGAAAGCAGCAGGTCTAGATGGGATCCCTGCTGAAATCTTTAAAGACGGTGGCCCAGAGCTAATTCAACCGCTTTACCTGCTTATCCTTAAAATCTGGATAGGAGGAGATATCCAGTGAAATGAGGAATGCCCTGATTATCCCCTTTCTTCAAAAGGGTCACAAAGTGGACTGTGGAAATCATCATGGTATCTCCCTCCTAGCCATTGCAGGCAAAGTTCTGGCGCAGATCCTTGCAACCCGCCTTCCGCACTTGTCAGAAGAAATTTTACCGGAGTCACAGAGTGGTTTCCAACCATGTTGTGGAACTGCAGATATGATCTTCACAGCATGGCAGCTGCAAGAAAAGTGTCAGGAGCAAAACCGACCACTGTACAAGGCTTTTATTGATCTAACTAAAGCCTTTGATTCAGTGAATCACCATGCCCTCTGGACTGTATTTTCTAAGATTGGATGTCCTGATAAATACATCAATGTCCTAAAATTGCTTCATAACATGAAAGCGACTGTTCTGAGCAGCACTAGCTCCCAGAGTGAACCTTCCAAAGTGCAAACAGGAGTCAAACAGGGCTGTATCATCGCTCCAACCACATTTGCAGTTTTTATTGCTGTCATTTTTTACCTAATTGCTGGGAAGTTTACAGATGGCGTTAAAATCATTTACAGAATGGATGGAAAACTGGTCAGGCTTAGCAGGCTGAAAGCCAAAAGTAAGATTTCCACAACATCTATTGTGGAACTTCAGTATGCTGATGATAACACAATCTTTGTCCTCTCTAAGAAAGATCTTCAAACTATCTTGAATGTGTTTGCCGATGCTTACATATGTCTTGCTTTCACTCTTAATATCAAGAAGACTAAAGTGCTCTATCAGCCCTCTCCAAATGAGGTATTACATGCCCTATCTATCAAAATCAATGGAGTGGCACTGGAGAATGTCGATCTACCTTGGATGTCATCTTTCATCCAAGGTAGATATTGATGTAGAAATTCAACATCGCCTGAACTGTGCCAATGTAGCTTTTTTTCATTTACGGAACAGGGTTTTTTGAAGATCACAACATTCGAACAGACACCAAGCTTCTTGTTTATCAAGCTGATATTTTCCCAACACTGTTGTCCAAGTTTTGGACCCATACAACCTATAGACATGACTTGAAAGTCCTTGAGAGGCACCATCAACGCTGCCTTCATAAGATTCTGAAGATCAAATGGGAAGACAGGCGCCCCAATATTAGTGTTCTGGAAGAGGCAAAGACCACCAGTATCAAGGCAATTCTGCTGGACTAGTCACATTGTCCAGATGCCAGCCATTGCCTCCCAAAATAGGTCCTGTTCGCTCAGCTGAAAGAAGGGTACTGTAATGTGGGTGGACAGCGGAAGCGTTATAAGGACTTGCGGAAGGACAACCTAAAAAAGTGTAACATTGACACTGACACTTGGGAGACACTTGCCCTGGATCGCTTAAAATGGAGTGAAATCCTACATGATGGTCCCCTGCATTTTGAACTTGCTTGCTGACAAGCTGAAGAGGACAAGAGATGCAGGAGGAAAGAGAGACTGGTCTCCAGTCGTGGTCAACAGCCTCCTGCTGAGCCTGAAAACATCTGCCCTCATTGTAACCGAACTTTTGGTTCAAAGATTGGCCTTATTAGCCACCTGAGGACCCATAACTCCCACGGAAGATGATCATACTTGGTAACGAGTGATCGCCCATCATTATATCTATATCATGTATACACACAGTCTCCTCCCAGAAACGTTTCCTCCCCACCAGGAAAAACCTGGAAGAGCATCATAGACCCTGCAGTGGGACTTGAAGGTCAGCAGATTCAGGTTCTGGCAAACCAAGGTGGATAGCAAACACTTCAGGGACCTCCCATGGGGAAAATAGCTCCAGTGCTTTGGTTGACTTCAGCCATCATAATATGACATCGATAGAAAGATAGGCTGAGCTAGCCAGGACCAGCCATTTAAAGATCTGTAGGTGAAAAATTAACACAATAAATTGCACCCAGAAATAAACTGCAGCTGATGTAGATCACAGGGCATTAGTGTAATGTGCTCCCATAAGAAACACCAATCAGCAAGCAGGCTGCCATATTCCGTGTCATTTGCAGTTTCCAATAGACTAAAGGGTAACCTCATATAAAGCACATTATAGTAACCCAGTCTCAAGCTGAGAAAGGCCTGGATCAGTGTGGCGATATCCACATCCAAAGGAAAAGGTTGCAACCTTCTGACTAACCATATATGATGCAAAAAGATCTTGGCCACTGCAGCTGTTTGGTCATCCTGAAGCAGCTGGAGATCCTTTTTGCCAACTATTTGACAATCAGGCATGTAACTCCAATTGAGGGAGCCAGTATCTTCTTTGCCAATACTATTGACTTCCCCCAACCCACCAGCATAACCTAAGTGTTATCTGTAGTCACACACATCTCACCCTTATCTAAACCCCAGTCTTGCCCAGACACCGGATAAGCTGGTCAACTGCATCGCATGGGTCCCGCTGGGTGTCCTCTTCCTACTGTAGACACCGTGACAGACCCAGACCAGTGGTGTACAGGAGTCTGGTAGAGGGCAAATATACTGGTCACTGGATGAGTAGTTTTCTGTTCCCTGAGTGACCAGAGCAGGGGCTGCACTAGAGTAATCAGGAACCTGCTAGAACCAGTTAAGGCAGGCAGGCTAATTAGGACACCTGGAGCCAATTAAGAAGAAGCTGCTAGAATCAATTAAGGCAGGCTAATCAGGGCACCTGGGTTTTAAAAAGGAGCTCACTTCAGTTTGTGGTGCGAGTGTGAGGAGCTGGGAGCAAGAGGCGCAAGGAGCTGAGAGTGAGAGGGTGTGCTGCTGGAGGACTGAGGAGCACAAGCGTTATCAGACACCAGGAGGAAGGTCCTGTGGTGAGAATAAGGAAGGTGTTTGGAGGAGGCCATGGGGAAGTAGCCCAGGGAGTTGTAGCTGTCATGCAGCTGTTACAGGAGGCACTATAGACAGCTGCAGTCCACAGGGCCCTGGGCTGGAACCCGGAGTAGAGGGCGGGCCCGGGTTCCCCCCAAACCTCCCGATTGACCTGGACTGTGGGTTCTTCCAGAGGGGAAGGCCTCTGGGCTGTTCCCCAACCCACATGGTGAATCTCTGAGGCAAGAAAATCTGCCAATAAGCGCAGGACCCACCAAGATAGAGGAGGAACTTTGTCACAACACCATAATACATATTGTCTCCATCTCCCCCCAGTGGCCTCACATACATGCTGAACAGGAGGGGGGAGGGGAAAGGAGTGGCCATGAAGAATGGAATCCTCCAGCACACTACATTAGAGGAACCTTGGAGCAACTGAGAAATTGCTCAATACTGCCCCTTGTTTTCAACTGAAACTCCTTCCATTCCTGCTAAAACCTACAACTGTGTCAACACCACCTCGTGACCAAAGGTATCAAAGGCAGCTGACAGATGCAACAAAATCGCCATGGTTACTTGTCAGTGATTTCCTGCTGGTGACAGATGAGAAACAAATACTATCTCCATTCCATACATGGGTCAAAACCCCAAATCTCCTGGTGTACTCTCTAACAGTGCATTTTATCCCAAAGGCAGCCATAGGAAATTGATCTCTGGAGCAATGATCAGGGATCAAAGTACTGATGCCATAATAGCCAGATTTAGGGTTGGGAAGCAATTTCTCCCAGGGCATATTGGTAGGGCTATCTGCCTAACCCTGTAAGAAAGAATCACTGTTGGTAGTGATTTAATCCCATTCATACCTGAAATATTATTGGTGTCCAAGTAATTGTCCATCTTTTCCCTTGGAATCTTAGCAAAGAACTATTCAAGGCAGCAGTTACACAGCCTTCTATTCAAGAGTGATTAACTAAACCCTACCACAACATAGGGAAGTAGTCTACACAACTCACTGGAGGTTTTTCCCAGGTCCCAACAAGTTATGATTCCTTATCATCATGTGTGGTTTGCATCATCACAGCACTTTAGAGCCCCAGTCATGGGCCAAGACCCCATTGTGCTAGGTGCCACACAAAACACAGAACAAAAAGAGTCCCTGCCCCAAAGAACTTACATTACCCCACAGGAAAACTCTCCCACACCCTGTAAAACATAAGGTCAATGGCAGAAACTCACCACAAGTTCAGAGAACCTAGCATTGAGCTCCTCTGCTGGTGGGATTGGGACAGAGAACTCCAGGAACTGGAGGGGGTTATTATCCTTGAGGTTGATTTCAGGGAGGTCGCTTCCCCCGAAGCAGCAAAGAAACCCCAAAGCATGACGATTCCTTTTCCGGGGAGCCATGGTCATGGTGTGAGATGCTATCTACTGATCATGATCTGCAGAGAAGACAGGAAGAGAAGCCATTAAATGACAATCTGCACCATCCAGCACAGGTTATTTGTGGTTATCATCGCCATCAGTGTAACAGGCAGAGAACAGACTGATCTGTCATGCTAAGGAGCAAAAAAAAAAAAAAGAGCCATCTAGATGGACTGATTAGTCAAGGCTTAATACATCACCACCTCTCCCATGGCTATATAGCATCTTGCATCCCAAAGGTTCCCAAAAGGTTTGACAGAGCTAGGCTGGGACTTTCAAAGCAGTCAGGATTCACTTAAGTCTGCTCCAATCAAAATTGGTGGGAGTTTTAACACTGACTTGAATTGGAGAGGAGTTAGGCCAACGATAAGCCCTTTGGAAAATTCCACTCAAACTGACACGCACAGCTGCTCAATTCACCCACAGCTGACACAAAACCCCTCTGGGACAGAATGCAACAGTTTTTACCCCACACAGCAGACACCAATGATGGAGGACATGGAAAGAGCAGAACACAATATTGCACAACAGTTTAGGACAGGAAATGCCAAAGAATACTGAAGCAGTAGAAACGGCAGGGGACAATGCAGGCTAGCTAACCAGGAGCACAGGGTGCAGCAAAGGACTTGGGGGTTGGGGGAGTCTCTTAGTTTTGGTGGCTAAAAAATCCCTCTGGAAACCTTGAGAGTCCTGGAGGGGGCTGGGGTAAAAAATCATCAGGCAGAATCACTGCTTAAAGACTGCTGCACGCTCCCCCACAGCGACAGAGGTGGTTCTGCATAGGACTACTGTTCGAGAACTGCTACTTTAGCAGGGCAATAATGGGAGCCACTTCAAACAAAATTGTAACTAGAATACTCAAAATGTTTCATTCCAAGTGAGGTTGTTTTAAACAACTGCCCTCCCCCCAAAAAAATTTGAAAATGTTCATGTTTTCAGAATTTTCCAGTTGTTTTTGGCAAAAACCCCATTACTGGAATTTTTTTTACAAAAATTGGTTTGTCAGAGTGGGTCCTTCTTGGTCAGGACTAAGGCATATTAGTTGTGAGGGAAGCTTGCAGTGCTGCTGCTCATGCTAAATCTGCTCTGGGGATAGACAGGGGACTCCAGTCTCCGACAGTTCTGGGGCCCTCAATTCAGCAAGTTCCATCAGAATTACACTCAGGCCTTGGCTACACTCACGGATTCACAGCGCTGCCGCGGCAGCGCTGTGAAGCACGAGTGTAGTTGCGCTGCCAGCGTACTCCACCTCTCCGAGGGGAATAGCTTGCAGCGCTGCAAGGGAGCGTGCAGCACTGCAGGCGCTAATTACACTGGCGCTTTACAGCGCTGCACTCGCTGCGCTCAGGGGGGGTGTTTTTTCACACCCCTGAGCGCAGCAAGTGCAGCGCTGTGAATTGCCAGTGTAGCCAAGGCCTCAATGATGAAGAAACAAGGAATAGTAACTGACATTAACAGTCATAGGAAATTTCTATCTGTATTTATTTCCCCTTCTACATACTTGTGGTTTAACTCGGCATAATATCATACTGTCTTCTACCTGGCACACTGACCTCTAACCCCTTCCTCATTTCACTGTGTAGGGTGCACAGAATAAAGCACAGTTCACAATGGCAAAGAGGAGTGGGAGGAGTCAAACTAATTAGACAGCTATTTGGTAACCTCCCCTCTCCACCCCATATTCCTTCCAGAAGACAGACGGGTGGGGTCAGCAGCCTGTGGTATTGCCCTGGAGAAATCAAAAGCAAAGATTTATGAGCCCTACATATCTGATTCACTGCAAGAATTTGCTCCTAGATACTATGTAGACACCTCAGGAAACTTGGAGTCATGCTGCCTTGTAATGAAAACATCTGATTCCCCAGAACTATTCTACAGTAAAACTAGTAGCCCCCAGCTCCCCTCATCTAATGGAATTAATCTCTTACCGCTGCTGGCTTGCTGGAGAATGGTTGTGTTTTGTCTTGTTCCTAAACATGTCTGTTTATTGGACTAATCCCTGTGTTATAACAGCCAACGCTTTTCATCCATTCACTTGTGCACATTCTAACCTGAAACAGGTGTTTTGGCTGCTCACAACAGATACTGAGATTTGGAGCATCCCGACTCCACTGTGGGTTACAGTGAGAGATTGGCCCTGATTGCACACAAGGGCCCAGAACACAAACTTATTGAAGTAAAGAAGGCTACAGCCTCAGACACACAAGTTGTAGGTACCAGCTGATACGAATGCCAGAACTTGGGAAGCACTAGTGTAACCAATTTGCTGCCGAGTGCTTTTACACAGGCCAATATATACACCAGGTGCTGACCCACGTATCAGGCACATGGGTTTGAAATGCTTAAAAACAGACCACAATACAATAGCCTGGACTTTCATTTACACAAAGACCACTTTACACCACTCTAGCAATGTAAAGGGGCCTTAATGTGAGTATAAATGTTATTTATGGCCACTTTAAGGCCCCTTTCCACTGACAGAACGGTTTAAAGGGCCCTAGTATAGTTGAGGATCTGACCTGAATCTTGGACTGATTCTTATCCTGGAGAAGAACGCTCACTCCCACTGTAAAAGATAAGGACTAAAAAAGAGTGGGGCGGTGGTCTGGTGATCCCCCTGAGTTCTCTGATAGAGACAACTGTTTAGCAGAATCAGACAGGTCTTCATAGCTTAGGAGCCTGTCTACCTTATAGTGGAGATAGTTTCCAGGACAGTGAATTTGTTATGAAAGGATACGGATAATCTGGGTAAAAAAGAGTAAGATGGGCACCAGGATACACTGCTCAGAAAAGTGATGTATTAACAGGAGCAATTCAAGTCATCTTCCCCTCACACAGAAAAACGTCCCTGATGTCTGAAAGAGCCATATATATTCAGAGAAGAAACACAAACCTCGCCCATCAGGAAATGTTTAGTAGCCCACACATTGATCAGGAAGATCCTCAGAATAATGAGTAGGGCCCTACCAAATTCATGTCCAGGAAAAACATGTCACGGACCATGAAATCTGGTCTTCTGTGTGCTTTTAGCCTATACTATACAGATTTAATGGGGAATACCAGGGTTTCTCAAATTGGGGGTCCTGACCCAAAAGGGAGTTGCAAGGGGTTCGCAAGGATATTTGGGGGGGGGGTCCACTGTACTGCCACCCTTACTTCTGCACTGCCTTCAGAGCTGGGCAACCAGAGAGCAGCGGCTGTTGGCCGGGCGCCCAGTTCTGAAGGCAGTGCCCCGCCAGCAGCAGCACAGAAGTAAGGGTGGCAATACCATAGCATGCCACCCTTACTTCTGCACTGCCTTCAGAGCTGGATGGCAGCAGAACGGCAGCTGCTGACTGAGGGCCCAGCTCTGCAGGCAGCAGCACAGAAGTAAGTGTGGCAATACCATACGATGCCATCCTCACTTCTGCGCCGCTTCTGGCAGCAGCTCTGCCTTCAGAGCTGGGATCCCAGCCAGCAGTTGCTGCTTTCCAGCCGCCCAGCTCTGAAGGCAGCACCGCCGCCAGCCAGGGCCAATGAGAGTGGGGGGAAGCCGGTACAAATTACCTGGGTCCGGCAGTCTGGAAGGAGGCCCGGGGCCCGGCTTCCCACCCCTCGTCGCCTTACCAGGGCCCTGCGGTCCGGAAGGGGGCCCGGCTTTCCCGGCTTTCCCGGCTTCCCCCCCCCCCACCCCGTCAGCCCTGTTTAGCCGGTCCACCCTTGCTGGGGAGGCCCGAAAAAAAATTTTCACCGGGGCCCGAACCTGCTCTCGGCGGCCCTGCCACCCTCAGCAGTGCAGAAGTAAGGGTAGCAGTACCACAACCCCCTGCACAATAACCTTGTAAACCCCCCTCCCCCCCAACTCCTTTTTGGGTCAAGACTCCTACAATTACAACACCATGAAATTAGCTGAAATCATGAAATTTATTATTATTTTTAAAATCCTAGGAACATGAAATTGACCAAAATGGACCGTGAATTTGGTAGGGCTCTAATAATGAGGCCATTAATCTGTTTCTGCTTACTGCACCTGGTTCAGAGTCTATGGTCTTGAGGTCTTCAGATTCTTATGGTGGGGTGATTTTAGATTGCTAATTCCTGGGTGGGATGAGAAAGTAACTTGTGAGAATCATGAAGCAGCAAACTGAACTGTGCTAAACTTTGCTACAAAATCCAGACCCACACTCATTGCACTACACCGGATTTTGGGTTTTGATAAAAATAAACTCAAAACTCAGCCTGTTTGTCAAAAGTTCTCCTCAGATTCAGAAAAACCTTCCAAGCATACCAGGGACTGATTTAAAATATTAACTCAAAATGAAGTGCTTCATTTTAGTTTTGGGCTGGTTTTTTTTTTTTTCTTCCTTCCCCATTGGATATTTGGGCTTCTTTCAAACCTGAAATGCAAAATGAAACTCTGAGGGTGCAACTCCATGTGAATCAAATGAAAAGGTTTGATAGAAACCAAAAAGAATCAAGTTCCATACAACTCCACAAGCAAAAACATCCGGTTAAATTCCATGTCAATGTCCTTCCAGAGTCAGACAGAGAGCTGAAAAGAGAATGCTAAGTTGAGCAAATATAGCATTTTTTTTTCCACTTTGCAAGTTCTCATGTTCTCACAAGACTTTGTTGTTTCAATCAAAGAACAACATTTCTCCATCTCTAACCTAGCACACGCTGTTTTTGCAACTAAAATGAAGAAGATGGAAAAATGGTGCCAATCTTCACTATGCCCTGAATGAGAAATACTGATGGGGGAAAACTTCAAAAAGGTTTGGAAATTTGTTTGAGTCAGTATAATTGGGCTGGAAATCATATGACAATAGGCTCATGATAGAACAGTTTGCTTCCAGTCAGGCCAGGAATTTAATCAGAAAATGTCTCAACTGGGGTATCACCTGTTCCACTTCTGGGGGAAAATATGTACCAAGGTGCAGCAGAAATGAAGATTACGGAGGAGAAGGAAACTCATCACACAAGTCCCCTCTCCCCCCCTTCCCAGCAATGAGACTCATCAATAAAACTCAGCAGCCAGCATAGGGCACAACTTCTTGCTTGATTTCTCCTTCTCTCACTGCAGTGGCTTAGAAACCCAAGTACTATAAAGCCTACCTTGCAAAAAGTGTGCGTGAAGGAGAATTCATCTGCAGGCTGTGAAAGGATCAAAAACCTCTCATTCTGATCAAACAAAAATCAATAATAAAGGAGAAATCAGCATGTCACAGTCCAGTAATCAGACAGGTAAGGGCATCGATGAGCCCCTTCATGGACAGCAATAACTCAGCAGGGCCACTTTTCCCATCACTTTTTAAAATAGATAAGTACTTTGGGGCTGTTTCATGAATCAAGGGGTTATCCCCTGCTGGGTAGAGGAGGGATTGTTCACAACTAACATACCCTTTCTAGTTTACGTTTTAACTGCCAGATCTAGTCTTGACAGGACCCAGGCCTGAGGGGCTTGAGGTGCTGGGATGGAAGGGGTGAGGAGGTTGGAAATGACTGATCTCAAACACAACACCCATTGTGAGCACCCCATCCAAACAGGAAGTCTCCTGCCAGCAGTCTGAAAGGAGGGATCTGTGCAGTCCATCGAAAGCTGCATATTTTGCCCTTTTAAGGGACTTGTTGTTTGACAGCTCAGGGGTTTATTTGTGTGTTTTTTTTTAAGGGCTTCATTTTTTTCCCACTTAATCTGCAGAATAAACTGTATTTGGAGAGTAAATAAAGCCCTTTTGCAAAGTCAGGCTTCTCTGGGGACAAGGCAGGGGATAGGAGCAAAGGCAGGTGAAGTGAGCCACTGGATGCCAGATCAGCTGCAACACAGCTGGATGCTATCACTGTACATTTGTCCTAACCTGCCCCAGGACCCTTTATCCTGTTTGTCTGCCAGAACAAGGCTGCCTTGTGCTTTCATGGAGACTGAGTGTATGGGCTAGAAAAGTGACTTGTGGTGTCAGTTGCTCAGTGAGACTAACACACAGTGTCGTGTCAATCCAACAGCACTTCAGGAATATCCTGTATGGAAAACATACAACCAGCCTGTAGCATCGCACGCTTGGTGCAGTTTATGTGCCCCCACATTCTGCCACCTGGATTATCTTATCTACATCTCCCTTCCCCGTCCGAGGGCATTGGCTACTTCTTTCATGCAGTTGAGAGAAAAAGGCACAAGCCCTGGCAGAGGTGCCCTGTATTGCACTTGTGGAATGCCCACATTCCCTTGCTGTCCATGCCAAAGCTGTAATGGCTGTTATGTGCTTGTGGGATCGATAGAGCCAGCAGAGACGGATGTCGGCTTTCAAGGCACATTCATAAGAACTTTGGAATCTCACTGGAATAGGCCAATGGCCAGCCTAAATTTGAATCTAGTCTCTGACAGTGATCCACACTGAGAAAGGCAAAACACCCTCACATAACACACCATGTTGTGCAATACTGTACCAGCAAGGGAGAGGATGTCTCTCTCTTTCTCTCTAGCTGGTGAGCAGCTTTATGCCCTACATGTTTTCACAAGAGCAACTCAAGAGAGGTTGCCCTTTTCCATTCCCTCAGGGCCTGCTCCTTGTCTGATGCCCTACATGATACTCCAGGCCAGAGCTAGAGTTATAACAACAATTATACTTACTCCGCATCTCCTTAAAGCAGCCCCAAACTGTTAACCAAATTCTGATGCTCTCTCCTGCAGCGTAAGTTTGAGATACATCATTGAGGTCTGTAGACTTTTTTCTTCTTATTGGCACTGGTGTAACTGCACTGAAAATGTGGAACTATGCCTAGAGAGCTCTTCACCAAAATCTGGGGAGCATGGAGGTGTCATTACCCAGATGGAAATTTGGCCAGGATACTGGGGTTACAAAAACTGCCATGAGGTCTTTAATTATTAGCAGTGGCCAGGACTTCAGCTTTCCTCTCTCATCTAGAAGATAATACCTCTCGCAAGTGAATTCAGTGCTGGTGAGACAGCTAGACAGCCGTGGAGACATATCTTCTATTGAGGAGATTCAGCCCAGGCACTAGCTGTACAAGCTTCCCCATGCTGAGATATCAATACATCTCAACTCTTATCTGCAGTGGCCACCCTTATGCAATGAGAAGTCAATCTCCAGGCCTTCTCTGCTGACCAAGGAGGCAATTACTAACCATTTTCATGGTGTTTTTTCTGATACAGACAGCTGTTCATGGGGAACTGGGCTTGAGACCACTCAGTACAGCTATAAAACTTTTATTGCCATTTGTCAGGGAATGCCTACAGAGCTCACATGAGTAACATGGTTATCCCAAACTTGTAGTAGTAAAAGCTTTCCAGCACCCCACTCCATCCCATAACCTATATTTAGAGTAGCATTTTCCAGGTCCACATCCCAGCCCCAGGATGGAGTTCCACTCTGACTCAGAGGTGTGAAATGCTACCTACATGTTATAACACTAACTGTAGACAGATGAGATGTCTGGAGGGTTTTAAAATATAGATTACTGGGGATTACAGAATGAAACACACTAAAAGTATTTTATAAAATGAACCAGGCAGAGAGGGTGCGTGTGAATAGAGAGTACAGCCTCTCTCACACCTGAGCTTGCCCGTCAGAGGGTATTGGGACCCTTAAATGTTTAATGATTGTTACAGCTGGTTTAAAAATGATGAAAAATGGCCCCTTTACACACACAAAAATGGGGTTTTTTTCCTGGGTATTTCTTCAATAAAATCTCCAAAAATGATTTTGTTTTTCCCCTCCTACTCTTTCCCTTTTTCAAAGGTAAATTGGAAAAGAGGAAGTAAATGAGGAAAAGGGGAAGACGATGGGGCAAAATAGAAGGGAATAATTTCTCCCCTCGCCCCCCCACTTTTTCTCACTGAAGATGATTGCTAAAAAGTTTGTCAAAAATATTTAAACAAAAAGTTGTTCTCTCTCTAAATCTATGGAAACCAAAATTATTTTCAAATCTCCAACATACTGAGTGAAAACTATCTTCTTGACCATCTTGATGATTCTATACCCTTTGAGATTCTTGTATGGAAAGTGCTATAAATACACCAAACATTTGCTAGTAGCTGCTTCTAGACAGTTATATTGAGAATCAATGGGAAATTTCTCCCTGGAGGAGTCCCACTATCATGCCTGAAACACCCCTCCCTCCTGTTCTTGGCTGTGCAGTCTTGGCCTTTTTTACAACACAGAACAGCTCACTGTCATTTGAGACGCTAACTTCAGTCCTTGCTTTCACCCCACAGCCCAGTCTGTGATTCGGCTCAGGTTGGGAGCTGGGGTCTGGATCTTTGCCTGAGATCTAATTATAAAGATGTCCTCTTCCTCTGACAGGGAGTACATGTTCATTTCTAATCCACATGGCTCAGTGACCAAACACAATTAACCTAATGCAATTTCCCCGAGATTTATCAGATGGATTAGCCACATGTGACGAGATACACTCCAACTGCCTGCAAGGGCCCTCTCTCTCTAGGGCAGCCTCTAAATCCCCTCTTCATTCTGCTAGGAGGAAGGGAGACAGAAACATCCTTTTCTTATTCTCAGAAATTATGTTCCACATGCAAAAGGTCCCAAACAGCCTGTGCTCATTCTGTATGAAACGTCACAAACTTCAAGCAATGTGCTATCTCAGCAATTGTCATGTGCAAGAGGCTCACCGTCATGTCTTTGCTCCCACTGTTCTGTCAGACAGCTCAGTTCAGATTAATGTAAAGAGAATTCTTTGTTAAGCTGCTAGCACTG
Organism: Terrapene triunguis; assembly: GCF_002925995.2. NCBI lineage: Eukaryota > Metazoa > Chordata > Testudines > Emydidae > Terrapene > Terrapene triunguis. Next base: position 3,589,637 of record NW_020664436.1, read on the forward strand.
CAAAGGCCGTGAGGGAGATTCCCATACCTGGGCTATTCTTTTTAGGCGACAAATCTGAGGAATTGTCCCAGATTGAGGGGTCAATAGAGGTGGCTTTGGAACAAATTGATAAACTAAACAGTAATAAGTCCCTAGGACCAGATGGTATTCACCCAAGATTTCTGAAGGAATGCAAATATGAAATTGTAGAACTACTAACTATGGTATGTAACCTATCACTTAAATCCACTTCCATATCAGATGACTGAAGGATAGCTAATGTGACACCAATTTTTAAAAAAGGTTTCAGAAGCGATCTTGACAATTATAGGACGGTAAGCCTAACTTCAATACCAGGAAAATTGGTTGAAACTATATTTTAAAAAAATAAATAAATAAATTGCCAGACACATAAGTGAACATGATTTGTTGGGGAAGAGTCAACATGGCTTTTGTAAAGGGAAACTATGCTTCACCAATCTACTAGAATTCTCTGAGGGGGTCAACAAGCATGTGAACAAGGGTGATTCAGTGGACATAGTGTACTTGGCCAAATTTTAGAAAGCCTTGACAAGGTTCCCTCACCAAAGGCTCTTAAGCAAAGTAGGCGGTCATAGGAGAAGAAAGAAGGTTCTCATGGATCAGTAACTGGTTAAAAGATAGGCAACAAAGGGTAGGAATAAATGGTCAGTTTTCAGAATGGAAAGAGGTAAATAGCTCGGTCCCCAGGGATCTGGGCTGGGACCAGCCCTATTCAACATATTCATAAGTGATCTGGAAATAAGGGTAAACAGTGAGATGCCAAAAATTTGCAGACAGTTAAGTCCAAAGCCGATTGTGAAGAGTTACAAAGGGATTTCACAAAACTGGGTGACTGAGCAACAAAATGGCAGATGAAATTCAAGGTTGATAAATGCAAAGTAATGCACAATAGAAAACATAATTCCAACAATACATACAAAATGCTGGGGTCTAAATTAATGACTCAGATCTTGGAGGCATTGTGAATAGTTCTGTGAAAACATCCATTCAATGTGCAGCGGCAGTCAAAAAAGCAAACAGTGTTAGTGTAAGGGGACTGTTGCCCCCTTACTAACATTCAGTGGGGGTGTTTTGGTTGGCTAGCTCCCAGCACTAAAACATTGGGGAGAGGCCAATGCTCAAGGTCAGCCTCAGAGCCTGATTGACAGGGCAGGCAGGCTAATCAGGGAGTCAGGAAGCCAGGGGGGTCCCCGTCCTCCAGGTGAGCTGGAATTGCCTGGGTCAGACAGAGTGGGGCCAAGCTAAGGAGAAAGCAGGGGCCCAAGCTGAGCTGGGGAGCAGAGCCGTGCCAGAACCAGAGGGACCAGAAAAGCAGCTCAGGAAGCAGATCAGAGCTGAGAGCAGGGTCAGACACAGCCCAGGGAGAGAGCAGATCCTATGCTGGGAGCAGAGCTGCCGCCACAGAGCCAGAGACACAGCCCAGGGAGAGCAAATCCTGTGCTGGGAGTAGAGCTGCCGCCACAGAGCCAGGTGTGGTGAGCAACTGGGACCAGCCAAAGGGGGACCTTGGGCAAAGGACCCAGTGCAGAAAGATACCCCCAGCCAAGGGTCCTTGCAGGCCAGAGTGGGAGGAGGATCTTAACCCGACGGGGGGCTGACGCTGGGAAGAAGGGTCCCACCACCCAAAGCCCGGAGGTGTATGGCCATCACCATTGCAAGTGTCCAACCCACAGCATCCTTGCAGAACTGCCAGGACCTGAGAAGGAGACCTGGGACCTACAAGGAACAGACTGTGAAGTGCCCTGATGTCCAGAGACACTGTCTGATGTTCCCTGCCACAGAGCAGGGTGATGTGTTTTCCTTTAACCTTTCCCATTTTTCCTTATTTTTTTTAAATTAATTGTTAATTAAACAACTTGTATTTGCTTTGAATTGTGTGAAATAATCAGTGGGTCAGGGAGGTGCCCAGTGCAGAGAGAGTACCCCAGAGTGGGGACACCCTAGCCCCTGTCCTAGGCAACCACAGCATGGTTGGGGGTTGAGGCCCCCAAGAATCCTGCGCCCAGCCTTGTTGGGGTTACGAGGACTCTGCCAGACAGGAGAGTGGAAGGGGAGTCCTCGAGGGCAGGGAGGCCTCTGGGTAAAGGAAGTGGGAGCGAGGACTCAGATCCTTTCGCTAGCCTACTTCACTGGGGTAGTGCAGAAGCCAGGAAAGTTCCCCACAATAGCGGGACCATTCCCCCGCTTACATTAGGAACCATTAGGAAAGGGATAGATAATAAGATAGAAAATATCATAATGCCATTATATAAATCCCTGGTACGCCCACACCTTGAATACTGTGTGTAGTTCTGGTTGCCCATCTCAAATAAAGATCTATTAGAATTGGAAAAGGTACAGAGAAGCGCTTAGAGATATAGAACAGCTTCCGAATGAGGGGAGATTAAAAAGACGGACTGTTCAGTTTGGAAAAAGATGACTAAGGGGTGGATATGATAGAGGTCTATAAAATCATGACTAGTGTGAGAAAGTGAAAAAGGAAGTGTTATTTACTCCTTCACATAACACAAGAACCAGAGGTCACTCAATGAAATTGACAGCAGGTTTAAAACAAACAAACAAAAGGAAATACTATTTCACACAACACAGTCAACATGTGGAACTTGGGGGAATGTAGGAAAGAAAAGAAGAGTGAAACTTCGCTTTTAAAATATTGAAAAGCAAAGGAGGTTCATTACAGCAGCAGAGATGTATTTCCTAAGCTGGTCTGCAGAGCCTACAGCTAGCTATACCATCAGAGAGCAAACCTTGGCTCTGAACATACTGCAGAAGTGTTACATTTTAAGTTGAATCATTGATTTCGCCTTCCCACCAAACAAAGTTAGACTCTCCCAGTGGAAAGAGAAGCCAGCCAACCAGCCTGCCCACCCAAACCTTTAGACCAGCTCTGCTGTATATGCTTTGTGAGATTCCTTCATAAGCAAACTCTCTCATCACTCTTCTCTTCAATAATTTTTCAGTGATGAATTTTTCTATTAAGGCACAGATCGTTGAGAACTTCAGAGATCCCATGGCACCTGTAACTTCTCACAGGCAGAGATTACATTTTACGTTACTGGGAAGGCTATGACATTTATGCCTCACAAGACATTGCCTGTGCAAGGTGGTCAAGAGCTGGTGTGGGATATGCAGATCTGCATATAAATATGGAACTACATCATCCAAAGTGCATCAAAATCTCTTTATTTTTAATTCCGCAAGGGGCAGCCTATAGAGATGATGCTTGTTTATGTTATACAGAAATGTGGTGAAATGTAAGTAGGCCCCAAAAATCTATTTCCTAAAAATAGGCTTGACAATCAATAGTCAAGTGAGGCCGGGTAAAATGTGAATGAAGTAATAACTCAGACGCAAATTAGAGATAAGTTAGGGCATAACACCAACACGTGTTTACAACATGACCAGGGGATAACTGGTTTTACAAGCATTTTAAATAAGGTATTAATGTTTTGGAAAAATGCCATCTATATTGATAGTTAATGGTATGGCATGTATGCAGATGTAAATTAAGATGTATGCTTGATGTTAAATAGCCAATGAGAAAGCAGAAAATATTTAATTGTGGTAGCAGAAATATAGACATGGTAAAAGATGGATGCAATGTTAATTAAGGAGTGTTATAATTAATTATAAAAAAGGTAACTTGCTAATTTTAGATTAGGCACGCCCAATCGCCATCAATGTCCTGTTAGAGAAAGGATTATACCCAGATTTCCCATTCAGGGACCGATCACCCCTGGATTTCGTCATTTCATTTTAGAGCACGAGTATCAATGCCTGTTTGCTTTAATTATTTTATCTAAATAAAGTCTTTAATTTGATCACTCATGGTGTCATTCACAGTCCTCTGCTAAATTAAGTTATTTTTACTGCCCTGCAGGCTCAAACATCAAAGAATTCAGTTTGGTTTTATTCCTTATCATTAAACTACTAATTAGGAACAAATCAAAGTTTACAAAGGATGCTAAAAATGTGGTGGCTGCTAATGACCATTGACGTTAGGCTTTCAGTGCCCACAAATCCGATGCTGTTTTGACTCTGTCCCGAAGCCAGCTCATCAACTAAGAATAGACACAAAGAGTTGCAAGACATTCTGAAACACATTGTCTGGGGGGAAAAAAAAACCTCTCTTGCTTTGTCAGCAAAACATGCAGGATTCTCATTCTCCTGTTGACTTTATCACCAATTCAGAATGCAGCCATAAAAATGCACACAAATCTAGATTCAGGAACACGAAAAAGAAGGGGAAAGAATGGTGTTGTGGTTAAAGCAGAGAGTCAGGATTCTTGTGTTCTCTATCCAATTCTGCCAAGGATTCTCTGTGGCCTTGGCCAACTCACCTCACTTTGCCTTGGTTTCCTCATCTATCTAATATGGATCATAATATTTCTCTACCTCACAGGCAGAGCTGGGTGAACAATTCATCTGAGGAATTAAGTCTTTTCTCTATTGGTGAATTATTTTAATTTTTACAAATGTATTCATTGTTTATACTTGTTTGACACTATGCAACCTATGGGTCATTCATAAACTATTGAGTTCATCTACAACTACAAGCTCAATCTTGGATCTACTGAGCCAGATCCTGCTCTCAGTTACAGCATGCAATTCCATGGACTTCAACAGCTGTAAATTAGAGCTAATTTAATCCACAATAACAAAATTAAGAGGAAATTTATCTATCCACTTATCCAAGTAGAGACATGGTCCTCATCACCTTAGTGTTTCATAGTATGCCTACACCAGTGCTGGAAGGTATCATTTACAGCTCAAGTTGACATGCTAGAGTGCTAAAATTAGCTACAATGGCATGAGCATCAGCGCCCCCCCCCCCCAAAGTATGTACCTGGTGTCTCTCACAGGATCACACTCAGGACAGCTAACCAGTCCCATGCCATTGTAGCTACATTTTTATTTTTAGTGCACTAGCTCAATCCGCTCTAGTGCAGGTATGTCTGTTCAAGCTGTAAATTACATCTTCCAGCTCCAGTGTAGACATACTCTGAGTATCAGAGATATCAGGGTTGGAGGAAGGAAGAGGTATTAGACTGAACAGCAAGTGTGAACAGAGAGCTAAGTTTCTTCTTGTAGTTATAACTGGACATGAAATTCTGTTTCTGTTCCCAGCCTAAATTATTGTATGTCTGAGTAAATTCATAGATTCCAAGGCCAGATGAGACCATTGTGAACATCTAGACTGACCTCCTGTATAACACAGGCCATAGAACTTCCCCAAAATAATTCCCAGAACATAGCTTTTAGAAAAGCACCAATCTTGATTTATAAATTGCCAGCGATGGAGAATCCACCACGACCCTTGGTACATTGTTTCAGTGGTTAATTGCGCTCACTTCTAAAAATGTCCACCTTATTTCCAGTCTGAATTTGTCTAGCTTCAGCTTCCAGCCATTGGATTGTGTTGTACCTTCCTCTGCTAGAGAAGAGCCCATTATTAAATACTTGTTCCCCATGTAGATATTTATAGGCTGTAATCAAATCATCCCTTAAACTTTCTCTTTGTTAGGCTAAATAGATTGAGCTCTTTGAATTCATGGTCACTATAAGGCAGGTTTTCCAATCCTTTAATAATTCTCATAGCTCTTTCTGAACCCTCTCCAATTTACCAACATCCTTCTTGAATGGTGAGCACCAGAACTGGATAAAGTATTCCAGCAGCAGTCACACAAGTGGCAAATAGAGAGGTAAAATAACCTCTCTATCCCTACTGAAGAATCCCCTGCTTATGCATCCCAGGATCACATTAGCTTTTTTGGCCAGTGTCACACTGGGAGCTCATGTTCAGCTGATTATCCACCAAAACCCCAATTCTTTTCAGTCACTGCTTCCCAGGACAGGATGAAGGACTCCAAGTATGGCCTATAGTCTTTGTTCCTAGATGTATGTTCACATTTAGGCATATTAAAAACACATTATTTGCATGTGCCCAGTTTACCAAGCAATCCAGATTGCCCTGAATCAGTGACCTGTCCTCTTCATAATTTACCACTCCCCCAATTCGTGTGTCATCTGCAAACTATCAGTAATGATTTTAAGTTTTCTTTCAGTCATTGATAAAAATGTTAAATAGCGTAGGGCTAAGAACCAATCCTGGTGGGACCCCACTGGAAAAACACCCACTTGATGATTCCCCATTTACAATTACATTTTGAGACCTAGCCATTAGCCAGTTTTTAATCCATTTAGTATGTGCCATGTTAATTTTATCTCCTAGTTTTCAATCAAAATGTCATGCAGTACCAAGTCAAACACCTTACAGAAGTCTAAGTGTGTTACATCAATACTATTACCTTTATCAACCAAACTTGTATTCTCATAAAAAAATGCAGGTCTTGCCACCACCCCAACGTCTATGGATCAAATTTTGATGCAACTTACAGGTGTTGGAGTCAATGGGATTGCATTCCTTCAAATGAGAGACGTTTATCAAAATTCATCCCTAGCCTTCTCCCTTCCCCTCACTGTCATCACCACCACTATTTTTCCAGGTATCCAACCTTGGTATTCTTTCCAAAGCTTCTATTTCTTTCTCATATCAGAGTCCTTGCTCTGCTACCAGAACCATTTTCCTTTCCCTCAATTTGGATCCAGTTTACCCACTTCTTCAATCTCACTATTTTCTTTACATAAAATTCAAGTTTTCTCCGTTTTTAGGTTCTCCAAAAGGCCACCCTGATCTCCAGCACGGCCCTCAGCTCCTCCTAAACCTTCTCCCATTCTTTGTTTCACTAAGCTTATTTTCTGACTTCTCTTTTTAACCTTCATCTCACTCCAGTCTTCTTGATTTCTTTCTTGCCAAGGCTTATGCCTAGAATAGCTTCCAGTTCCCACTTAAATGGACCTCAAACTCCAGCACTCCCCTCTCTCTCTCTCTCAAAAAAGAAGCCTCTGAAAACTCACCAATTCCATAACACAATCTGTAAAGGCTGCACCCCACTCTACATTTGTTCTCTTTTTATTGTATCACACTCTATTGTCCCAGCTGGTGCCCTCAAGCTGCAAGTCCTCCAGGGGAGGGACTTTGTTACATATTTAACCCAGCTAAGTTACTGAACAGTGCCATGTAGACTTATGGCGCTACACAAATAATAAAAACCAGTAGGTCACCAGAATATAATCACCCAAGCTGGAATTCGGCCAGGACATTGGGTTTCACAATCTTACAATGACAAGTTTGTTTGGGGCAGAGTTTAGCCATGTCCACCAGTCCCGTGTGAAGTTAGTTTATATAATGGCTGGAAATGGAGAGCTTTATGCCTTGTGAAATAATGGGATACATGGAATGGTTTTCACAACCACATATGTGTCAGCAGTAACTTCACTAGATGGGTTACATGGCACGTTTCATTGTTCTCTTGCAAGTCTCTGATTAGGGGAGGCCTCTGGGAACCTGCCTACCGGAAAAAAAAAAAAACACCCAGAAAAAATCCCACTGATTTCACAGGTGCTGTCCAAGGGCCAGTCACTCCACCACACAGTCACTTCAGATCCGCTCCTCGATCCCCAGACATTTGCACAGTCACAAATGATCCCCTACCCAGAATGCTATTTTTAGGACTGTCCAAAGAATACATTGTAACATTATGGCCATGATAGTCTCCACAGTTCAATCAATCTTGCAGCGACATCCAGAAGGATGCTGTGCTTGCAATTCAATGTGTCTCTTTGCTATTCAATCGGGCTAGTCTAAGCCGCCTCTCCTGCAAGCCATAAATCAAAGTAGTCTAGCTTTGCTCAGCTTCACTAGTTTCCTATACCTCCTTCATATGGCACTATAATGCCCAGTCAAGCAATTTTACCAAAGAGAGGGGTGAAGGAAACAACTGGCCCTAGGGAGCTGAATGGGTTATGAAGCCTTTCACTTGCTATAATGAATTTGTGCGCTAAAGACAAGACAACATTGCTGAATAAATCACTCACACACACACACGGACAGCCAGGACTAGAGCCCTGCTCCTTCAGCCCCAAACACACTGGACCCTACCACTTCCAGTGAAGTCAGCTATAGGAGGTCTACAGTGGTATCACTTACAAACGTACATGCAATTGCAATTACACCATATGGTGATTGATCTCACTGGTTTGGTTCTGGCCCATGTTAGTATTGTCTGTTAAAACAACCTCAACCAACCATCTCAGGAGAGAAGCCAAGGATCGAATGGGTCTGCAAAACTGGCAGGGTGCAGTGCAGTGGAAGCTTGTCATGTTGCTGTCCTTGTTGTACTTCCATTGGTCAGAAAGGAAGTCAGTCTCAAGGCTGGCCAATCCTGATCTTTCACCAGCACCAACAAATATGGCCTTTTAAAGAATGAATGAGCACAGCTCTGTTCCCAAGAGCCTCCCTGTCTTGTCTGATTCATCTCGCTCTTTCCATGCGATCACTGTCCAAATATTTCCAGATGTGATGCAACTATTTTGCAAAGGGATTTGGGAATCAAGATTGTATTTATTTGCTATCCTGGGTGCTTGAATCTTCCAGACAACATAAGCCACTGAGGGAATTAGGGCTTTTTGCTGGGAGAAGGAACATTCTGTAAGAATTGCCCATGTGCTCCAAAACAAACAAACAAATGGTAACACTCCAGTTATATCTTCCCAAATGCCAACCCCTTCCATGTGAATTGTTGTTTTATTTTGCAGACAATTATCAGAAGAATGTTCCATCCCTTTATACAATGTTATCCTTGCTTGACAGTGTTGTATTCCCATTCCAATTCTAGATCCAGAATCAGTACTTCTTTCACAGCTCAGTAAAGACTGGTCTACACAGGGGATTTGCTCCAAATACAGCCATTGATAGCCAGCCACACATGTAGCTGCACCAGTTCATTCTCCAGTGTAGTCAGGCAAGTCTATTTGCCCCAGTGGTGCCTACCTTGATTTCAAGCACAAGCATGCTCCACTGGTGCAAATAGCAGTTTTGCCTTTCTACCCTGACAGTCGTAGCCAGGGCAAAACCCCAATGTAAACAAGACCTAACTTGCTATCTCCTTGTATGGTTGGTGCAGTATCCTAATAGCTAGTGTTCTGCAATGCCACATGGAAAAGATGGGTCCAATTTGTGATCCCACTGCTTTCCCATTCTGGAATCACTTAGGGCTGAGTATGCTTCTGATGACCATTTGCAGAATTAAGAGCATGTCTACACTGCAGTTAAACACCCATGGCTGGCCAGCATCAGCTGACTTGGGCTCGTGGGGCTTGGGCAGTGGATCTGTTTAGCTGTGGTGTATACATTCAGGCTCAGGCTGGAGCCGGGGCTCTCAGAACCTGTGAGGGGAGAGGATCCCAGAGCCTGGGCTCCAGCCTGAGCCCTAACATCTCCACCACAATTAAACAGCCTCGCAGTCAGAGACCGAGGCAGCTGACACGGGCCAACTGCAGGTATTTAATTGCAATGTAGACATACCCTAAGTTTAAAAAGTTGGTGGGTCTCAGTTAAGTTCTTAGCACACAGATATCTACTCTAAAAAAATCCATTAGCATGAATGATACTACTTGGCAGTCATGGGCAGTTTAAACCAAATGCATCAAGAACTAAACATAAATGGACACAAATCAGACATCAAGAATTGTAACATTCAAAAACCAGTAGGAGGGCACTTCAATCTCCTTGGACACTCAATAACGGACTTAAAAGTTGCCATTCTTCAACAAAAAAACCTTCAAAAACAGACTTCAACGAGAAACTGCAGAACTGGAATGAATTTGCAAACTTGACACCATCAAATTAGGCCTGAATAAAGACTGGGAGTGGCTGGGTCACTACAAAAAAAATAATTTTCCCTCTGTTGATATTCACCCCTTCTTGTCAGCTGCTGGGAATGGGCCAATTCAATCCACTTTGATTGAATTGGCCTCGTTAGCACTGACCCGCGCACTTGGTAAGGCAACTCCCATCTCTTCATGTGCTGTATATTTATACCTGCATACTGCCTTTTCCACTCCATGCATCTTATGAAGTGGGTTATATCCCAGGAAAGCTTATGCCCAAATAAATTGGTTAGTCTCTAAGGTGCCACAAGGACTCCTCGTTGTTTTTACTGATACAGACTAACACGGCTACCCCTCTGAAACCTGAACATGTCTTGAGACTCTGAATTTCTCTCTTGGTCCTAGCGATGGTTCCTCTAAATCAAAGTTGAGACACATTGACAGGGTGAGATATCACCCACACTATACCTGTTTCAAGATAAAATGGAGGACTTCAGACTACAGGGCTATCAATTTGGCACCAGCATTACATTCACTTTAAAAAGTGAAATTAAGAAGAGATCAAACACAGTATTTTATTCCAGCATTTTTATTTTCGTTAAGCATTTTGACAAGGGCTAATCTGGGTTCAATGCCCTGAAACCTCAACATTACGTAAGTAGGTTTGCACTTTGAGCCAGCAACTTGGTGAAAATGTTGAACTTTTAACCTAATGCATCTTCATGAAGACTGGATGGCTGGAGTAAGTCTTGCCTGATGGATTGCTGGTTGTTTTCTGTGTGCATTTTTAAGTAGTATCCAGATAAAATATATTTTCTGGCTGCCCTGATACTTTCAGGGGCAGGAGATTACAGACCAACACTGAGGAGCTGGTTACAGCCCCTGGACTTGTATCCTTGGGTTTTGGGGCCAGTGAGAGTGGTTATGTGGCTACACTAGGGTGAACTATGCCCTTAGTCTATGGTGAGAGTGTTCAGAATGACACTGGTGCCGACTAGGAGGATCTGAAAAGAAATTGTGTTGTCTGGGAAAAGTCTGCCACTGCTTGCATGAGCAGTGGCTGCCTTTGACAGATACCGTGCTGCACACAACCCATTGCTAAGATCAGAGAAGGGGAAAAGCAAGCCCTGGAATATCTGGGAAATGTACACCTGAGTCCAAGCTACACAGATTACTTGTCCCCTCCTTATACAATGCAACTGTGGGGAATCTATCTTACAAAGTGATGAGTGCCCTTAGTCCACATTGCCTAGAGCATAGGCATGGCCCTTACGTGTGTGGTGCATGTATATCCCATGCCAACAGCTTTGTTTTACTACTATATCTGTCAGTTTTAAGGAATAGCCTGCCTTCAATTCATGACAAAATGTCATAGCTGCAGAGAACTTTTGTGGTTCATGAAGATTTGTGGTAGGAATAAAGTTTAAGAAGTAAAACATGTCTGGATAAAGGTTTTTTAGATCTGTGACTGACCAACAACCTGCGTTTTCCCAAATACAGGCCAGCTGATCATCTCAGGGATCCCCTATCCTGAGGAAGCAGCAGGAAGGTAACATGCAATATACACTCAGTACCTGTCTCCTGATTCATCAGTGGCCACAGCACCTTGATAGCATGCCCAAAGGTGGATCAGATATTTCCAGCTGCTGCCCCCAAAGTAGCATACATCTTGCAAGATAGATTCAAACTCTGATTCCTGTCAGCCAACTCAGTGATACAGGGCTGAATGAAGTCCACCACTTTCTATCTTGTTCCAGCTTCGTGGCATCGTTAACCTTTAAACCTTTTTGTTCTATGTCCTTTTTTGCCATGTCTATCCAATGCATCCTTAGTCTTCCTCTTTCTAGTTCCTTGCACTCGTCATGCACACGGTGTTATCGTCATGTCTGGTATCCTTTCCAGGTTCATTCTTGATACATGTCCAAACCATTGCAGTCATCTTTCTCAAATCTTCTGTAACCGTGTTATTTCTTGCCCTAACTATTTTCTTATCACTTCAGTTTTTATTCTCTGCAGTCTTGAAACTCTCAGGATTTCCCTCAGTCAGTTTATATCTGAGGTATTTTGTTCCATGGCTTTCCTCAGACTCTAGCAGTATTAGCATGATCAAGATGTCTTTAGCCTTCCAGATCATGCAGGGCAGTGTCCAATTTTTCTTTTTATGCCACCTTCACAATTCCCATTCTTTGATACTAGTCTCCAAGGTACACAACATTTTCCCAATTACTCTAGCTCTGTGTCAGTTTGATCTTTTCCTTTCTCTAGTCTTCAAATTGCCATATTTTGTCTTCTCTATACTGATCTTCAATCAGAATTTCCTGCTTTCCCAGTCTATCTTGCCAGTTATCCTCCATAAATCCTGCTTGGTCAATGCTGTGAGGTCACTATCATCTGTGAATCTAACGTTACGCACTGTCCTATCACATAACATGACTCCTCTCTTTATCTCCCAGTGCTACAGCCATTTCAGCCATTACCGAACTGAACAAATCTGGCGATAGCATGCATCATCGCTTTCATATGGTCATCTGGAACCATTCTGTCAGCTTCTTGTCTACTCTCACTGCCTTGCTGTAGAGGTCATCCATCAGCTTGAACAAAGAATAAGTGATGGAAAGAATATTTTGAAGAGCTCTACAATGTGAAGAACACAGTAGATGAAGTGATCCTGGAGAAACTTCCCAGCACAAACAAGGGAGGGCAGATGCCAGAATTCTTAGAAGAAAAGATGTCTCCAGAAAGTTTGAAAAAGAAAAAGGTACTGGAAAGTGGCACCCTAACCGCAAAGCTGCTGCAAGGAAGATGTGGTAAAGAAGATCCATAAGCTAGTCAACAAGATTTACAAACAAGTGTTAAGTGAGTGCGGGAAAGCGATAATAGTACTGATCCATAAAAAAGGGGATAAGAATGAGTGCAAGAATTACAGAGGAATCCGCTTATTGAATCTGCTGGGAAAAGCATTCATTAAGATGTTGCAGAGAAGAATGAAGACATCTGCAGAAGCAGTGCTTGCAGAGAAACAGGCCAGATTTAGACCAGAACGAAGTTCAATAGATCAGTTATTTGTGATAAGACATCAGAAAGTACATAGATCACAACCAAACCTGTTACAACAACTTTATAGATGTCAAACAGGCTTTTGATAGCATTTGGCAGAAAGAGTTTAGCCAGTTAAGGGATTCAAACATGGCACCAGTCAGATATCAAGAGAGTTTATTTCCAGTCCCCCCCACTTCTGCCACACACAAATTGTTTATCAGCCAGCTGATCCAGGCATGTTCATTTCCATAATGTTCCATTAGGACTTCAGAAGATGAGCTGCTTCATGCAACTAATGCAGCACCCTGCCCACTGTTAGAAGTGGAAACATCCTATGGTAAGAATAACCCTCTGGTAATTTTCCTCTCCTGGTTCTTCTGTTATATTCTATTTGAAGCTCTATTGCCATCTCCTCCTTTCCTTTTAGTGCTGCAAACAACTTTTCTGCATCATCTCCTGGCTTTGCAACATGGGATCATCTCACCTTTCCCTCTGCTTTTGTACAGCAGGAAATGGTCTGCCAGGCTTCATATGTCTGTATCCAAGTCATCACCTAAAACAGCTTCTTTTGCCGCATTCTTCACAAGTCCATGTAGAGTTTGTTAGAGTGCTACTGAAGCCTTGTGTTCATGTACAGGACAAGTACAGCTCAGATAGCAGCAGGGCAAGCTTCCCCTCTGCCCCCCAGAACTGGCAGCAACATTATGGCAGGTTGGCACCAATGTAGATGTGAACAAAGCTGGCCCACCGCCTGGAGGGGTAAGAGAGCAGCTCTGTCTTTATGGCCTGTTCATTTCTTGGCTTTTCTGCAGACTCTGCTAAGTAGGGTCAATGATGGGAGTGGAATGTGTGATACAAGACCACTCCCTGCCTGCTACAAAAGAGAGAGATAAGGCTGTCACTGACTTTTACTTGTCAGGCAGTAGAAAAACCTAACCTGCAACACAAGATTTGCACTGTTAGGTTATTGCACTATGCCACCATGTAACATCTTAAATAAGTTTAACCACGCTGGGAGCCTCCTGAAAGAGACATTGGGGCTGATTTTCGGGGTTGCTGAGTGCCAACAAGTCAGGTGAAGTCAGTCGGAGATGCAGGCTCTTAGCACAGCTAACAAATCAATTCCCATGTGTATCAGAATAGATGGCAAACCTAGACAGAGATCACCAACATACTTTACATGAACTTCCAGTCAGCCACTCGATCATAACAACCTTTGGTCGCTTGTTTGACTACAGTCCAGGAACAGAGGTGGAAAGGCTCTCTCCCCCATCCCACCCAGTCCCTATGTGCTGCTTCTGTCATAGAAGTGTGTCATAAAAAAGGAGTCTACTCCTCCTGAGCTCCACTGCTTACAATGGAGAAGCTGACCACTGAGATACGTCTCTACTTCCAAACACCTACAAAGTGGGGAAACTAGACTGTGGCTTATGCAAACGCTGATCCAACAGTGCTGAGCTGCTCTTGTGGGTGACCTCTTCCAGAAGCTGAAAGTCTCCAATTGCTTGTGCTATCCACAGCCTGTTCTCAATAAATACAGCTCACATGTATGTGATCTAACCACATGACTATCAGCAGGAAAAACTCAGAGCTCCGGGTTCAAACTACTACCGCTATTTAACCATATTGGACTCCAGTGAGGTCACCCCAACAGAATTAACCTGCCAGATCAGGTGGTTTAAATTCATTGTCTGAATGAATTTTTTTAAATGTTTTTCTCAACAGGAAAATTGACTCAGAAGAAAAGGCTCCTCTGAAAGGAGTGCTAAGAGCCAGCTGGGATATCCTGTTCATGCCGAGATTTCAAAAATGGGATCAGAGATTATATCTTTGGCCTGGTCCACACTAACCCCCCACTTCGAACTAAGATACGCAACTTCAGCTATGTTAATAACGTAGCTGAAGTCGAAGTACCTTAGTTTGAACTTACTGCGGGTCCAGACGTGGCAGGCAGGCTCCTCCGTCGACTCCGCGTACTCCTCTCGTGGAGCAGGAGTACTGGCATCAACGGCGAGCACTTCCGGGATCGATCCGGGATTGATTTATCACGTCTAGACAAGACGCGATAAATCGATCCCAGAAGATCGATTGCTTACCGCCGGACCCAGAGGTAAGTATAGACGTTCCCATGGACAATGATTTCCTGCACTCCTGAAAGGTCCTACTCTAGAGAAAAGCGATTTATCTCCTGCAGAGCATCCTGATGACAGCACTGACTCACCCTAATCCCCAGAGAGTATTTCATGAATAGACAGATATAGTACAGCATGTTCCCACAACTAAGGAGTTCCCCCACCTCTACTCTGATTGCTAATGTACCCCAACACCCTAACACCCTGCCACTTGCTTCCCAGCAGTCACCCTGTGGGAAGAGTCCTCACAAGGGGTGATCCCCATATTAGTCCAAGACACTGCGGTGTAAAAGTGAGGGGGACATAACAGAGCCCTAGTTAAACAAGAATAATGTGTACAAGTATTGAGATTGGCCCCTCGGAGAGATGGAGCTTTGATACTTCCATTTAAAAATCAGAGAAAGCAACCCTGACAGCATCTTGGAAATGAGATCTCTCAGCCTTCCTAAATGATCACTCCGGCCCCAGGAAAGTGCTTCTCTGAGTTAGAAAAAGTATCTCTAAGGACTGAGGCTTGAGTTTAAGTTACTAAATATTTGAACCCAAGCAAGCCATTTATCACGGGGACTGGGGCAAAGGGCAATATGGGAAGATCAACTTTCTGGCTGGAAGGCTGATATCCTCTGTGGGGATATTATAGCAGGGCTTGTGTTGTGGAAGGGCTTCGGTGTGGTGGCAATGCGAGTGGATCAACCAGCCCGTGGCTCAGACCAGGAAATGACCTCATGCCTTTGCAAAAAGATCTTCAAATATTTAGGCTGAGATGACCTCAGAGGGAATTGATCTCCATTTCTTATCAGAGACCAGAGGTCTTCAAAACTAGGTCCTGTGGGGAGGGAATGTTTTCCTGCCATGGCCAGGGATCCCAGAAAAAGACGCTCTGTAGGTTCTGGTGATGGAGGAGGGGTCGGCAAAGAACCTATAGTTTCTCCTCATCTCCCAAAATAGATCTGGGAGATGTTGCTCAAAAAATGTGGTTCGCAGTTCAAAGGCAGTAATTTCAGGATGAAATGGAGTTGCAGGTTGTAATATGTCTAGCTTTTGGCGCTCAGATGAGCAGACCAGCAAAGGCTTCCTCTATACATTCGCCTCTCCACGGGTACGTGAGACTCCCACTAAGCCTGACGGATGTAGATGCCTCCTGGGACTAAAAAGCTTACCAAGCCATTTATTCCTGGTATATGGCCTTCGATTGTACCAGGCATTTGGGCCCAATTTCTTTATCCCACGAAGAGGGTGGGAAATGCTTTTACAAGGATGAAAGTATTCCCTGTATTCCTGAGCACACTCTGCAACAACCAAAGCAGAGATCCCACCACCACCACCCAGAACCCTGCAGAATCTATCCTAGTTATACACAAATCACAGCACAGGCTAGGGCACCAATCCCCTCCTAAACTGGCAGGTCTTTTCCAGTCCAAGCCATTTCTCCACCCCAAAAGGAAAAGCAGCAAGACAAAAGCAACTAGTACTGAGACTAAGCACAGAGGGGGTGGCAGCTCTTTCTCCTGTTCAGAGAAGGGCTCTGTTAAGAATTAGCTATGTCTACATAAAATGCTCGCTCTTTGTTGGCCCTAAAACTATATCCTTTGCCTTAATTTAGCAGAACTCAATGAAAGGGAGACCCAACTAAGGGGAGTCTCTCATGCTGGGGCAGAAGATACTGGGCATGTTTAGTCAGTGCCATGTAGCTCTCTTTGCTAGAATGGATGCTCTCAATAAAACTTCTCAACCTTAGTCTTGAGTAACTCCATTTAAGTTGCTGGGCATACATGTGAGAGAAGAATGAAGCCCTGCGTGTCAGGGTATGTCTAAATAGCAAAAGCTGGCCACTGGCGGGCCTATCCAAGCTAGTTTGAATCCAGCTAGCATGGGTGACAATAGCCGTGAATACGGCATAGTGTGGGCTTCAGAGCAGGCTAGCAAACAGAGTACATAGCCAGGGTCCATGCCGAGTTTGTACCACTCACGCTGCACTGTCTTCAGTACTATTGTTACTCATAGATCATAGAACATCAGGGTTGGAAGGGACCTCAGGAGATCATCTAGTCCAACCCCCTGCTCAAAGCAGGATCAATCCCCAACTAAATCCCCAAATGGCCCTTTCAAGGATTGAACTCACAACCCTGGGTTTAGCAGGCCAATGCTGAAACACTGAGCTATCCCTCCCCCCCACACTAGCTGCATTCAAGCTAACTCAGGTAGGCTAGCCCATGTCCAGGTTTTGCTGTGCAGACATACCTTTAGAAGGCTCCAACTACACTAGCCCCAAGAGAGGTCTCATTGTAGAGTCTCTCTCCAAGTCACTGATTTTTTCAGCCCTTTGCAAATGGCAATGCAATCTGCTTACCTCAATCAGGAGAGCAAAGCATAGCCAAGGTCACTGGAAAGCAAATGGTGCTTCTGTAACTCAGCCAATCACCAGATGGGTTCAGGCCTTCTCACCCCACCAAATCAGGGTTTTCACTATGCCCTCCCCGCATTGCAATAATCTTCAGCCTTATCTGAGTGAGGGACTGTGTGTAGGGACAGGAACGACAGCTCTACAGTTTTCACACACCTTTCCCTATCCCAAACATCACTCATTTAGCTAGTTTTAAAAAGCTCTCTCATGCGCTCTCCCCCTTTTTTCCCACCCCTAACATGGTTTTTTTCCCCCCCCCCCCCCCCCCACAAAAAAGCCCCAGGGACTGGAAAATGAAATCCATGCTACCAGCCTAGCACTCCTCAAGCAAGCCCTACACAAACAAACCAGTCATTGCAAGCAGCTCTACAAGGACAAACCAGGTACAAAGTCTGATATGCATCAGCAACCCTACAAAAACCAACCAGTGTCTGCAGGCCGCATTCACAAGCAAGCCTACCACAACCAGCTCCAGAGCTAGACATCCGCAATCCTAGAACATATCCGCATTCACAATCTGGCATGCTCGCCAGCAGACCAACAAGAAAATAGTGTGCTTGTGTGGAAAATGAAGAGTGTTGGTCAGCAAAGCTCCCAAGGCGTCAGTTACAAATATCCGTGAGTAGATATATGCATTTAAAGGTAGGTTGACAGCATCCCTTTAAGAAACCTCAAACCCAAACACTGAAAGATCTGCCAAACGAGCAGCTTCTTTGTCTGAGTGAGCTGCATGTTCCCGATTTACAGTGACAGGTGCTCCCCCACTGTAAATGTTTACATGCTGGGGAAAGGAAAAAAAGGCAGTGCAGTTCAAAGGCAAAGACAAACAAGCAAACCTTTCATGCAGGTTTCCTGGACTATAAAGCACAAGCCAGCCCTCCCCATTTACAAACAATAAAACACTCAACCCCACTTAGCTTTCCCTCGTTAAAACAAAGGATCAGACTCCTCCCCCTTGCCCCCCATTGCCAGAGGGAAACCTGCAATTCCTTACACCCCCTCAAGACAAAACCAAAAGCAACAGCAAAAAAGCTCAGGAGCATAGGTGCCGAGTCTGTGGGTGCTCAGGGGCTCAAGCACCCACAGAGGAAAAAATAGGGGGTGCTCAACACCCACGGGGTTGGCTCTGGATGCTGATCTGGTGGCCCTGGGGCTACCATCAGCGGCTGGCCCTAAGCTTCCAGCAGCTCTTCAGTGGCTGCCCCACTGATCAGCTGTTGAGTGGGGCTGCCCTGCCACTGGCTCCTCTTCCTCCTCCCCACTCTTAAGGCAGGAGGAGGCAGAAAGGAGTGAGGGGGAGGTGCTCAGGGAAGGTAGTCTCAGGGGAGGGGGAGGAGCCGGTGTGGGGCACTTACCGGCAAAACAAAAAGTCAGCACCTACACTCAGGAGCCAGAGGCAACTTTTAGCTGCCCCAACACAATGCAGCTACCTCCATCTGCTCCATTAAGAATATACAGGGCTGGATTTCTTGCCTTGGCCTGCACCCACTCAAGGAAGAACTCTTGAGGGCAGGGAGTGGCAGAAATCACTACTCAAATCGTCAAGAAGAGATTTACCGACGTCATTTTGGGGAGGGGGGTGGAAGAACAAGCCCCAAACCCTGAAGATCTCAGGGGGACCCACAGGAGGCAGCCAGGGAAATCTGTGTTGAGACCCTGTGCTGTCATGCCAACTCTGGCTCTCCCCAGCTTCCTAATAGCAGTGTCCCATTGGAGCTACAGGCCCAAGACTTCCCCCAGGATGCTGGCTCTGGGAACCAATTCTCATCTCCTACCCCTATATGGGGTTCTCCAGTGCAGAGAGGGCCACAGAAGAATGTGTGTGCCTCCCTCCCCCTGAGCTGCCCTGTCCACAGCATCCCTCAGTCCAGGGGAGATTCTCCTCAGCAGATCCAGGGCAGGGATCTGTACAGTGCTGCACAGATGACTTAACACACTCATATCTGGGATGGAACCTAGCTGAAGGAGAACCCTGATGCAGGTTATCTGGGCCGCAGGCGGGTGCTGGTAAAACTCTGGTGAAACTCTGGTGAATTCAGCAGTTTTGTCAGAGTTTCTCATCCATTCAAACCTGAAATGGAAGCAAGACATGAGCCCCACAGAAAGCAGGCCCATAAGGGTATGTCTACACTGCAGCTGGGCGTCAGCCTCGCAGCCCAGGTGGACAGACTCATACTAGTGGGGCTTGAGCTAGTGCACTAAAAATAGCAGTGTGAATGCGGAGGCTTGGGCAGCAGCCTGGGCTCTCAAACCTACCCGACACCCTGTGTCTGAGCTTGGGTGGCTAGCCTGAGTCTCCACCAGAGCCACAACGTCCACACTGCTATTTCTAGGGCCCTAGCTTGAGCCGAGCTAACACACTCTCTCTTCAGGCTGTCAGGCTCCAAACTGCAGTGTACATCTACCCTTTATGGCTTCAAACATACTGAGAGCACCAAGTTTCATGCAGCTCTGGCCCCATTCCCTCGCTCTACTCCTACATTTCCTTCTCTATTGAGAAGTTTTAGTTATAACCCAAGTTTTGCAGCTAGGGTCCGTCGCTAGTAACATCCACATTTGTGTGGCAGTTATGTGTCCATGTTAGTTCTGCTAGTGTTAGAGGCTAATGCACAAAGTACATGGAAAAAAAGGTTGGAGAGGACAGGCCGGGTTGGGGCGGGGGAGGGGGGGGAGGAAAATTGCCTTCAGCCTCCTGGAAATTCTCAGGGAACGATGCTTCCTTCGCAAGCTCCTAAAAAGGGTTTGCAAACGTTGCATGGTAAAAACAACAAGAAAACCCCAACGAACCCTGGCTTAATAAAAAGGAACCAACAGCGTCTCTTTAAGAGTCAAAAGCCACGGTGAGCCAATTCTTGGAACCTCTGGCAGAGAGATTAGCCAGGACACACCCTTCATTCAGAAGTCGATAAATGAATCCTGAGCAGCTGGCAGAGAAAGAGGAGGAGGATGGGATGGTGTGAAGCAGCACAAATCAACTCCCTCCTCAAGCAAACAGCCGGTCTACAAAGGCTGGATTTGGTATAGGGTGGGGGAGAGAACGAAACGTGCCCTGTGCGTGGCACTAAGTGTCTATTCCAAAAAGGTTCTGATACGGCGCTCATCACTGTGGCCTCAGAGCACCTTCTTGTAGTGCATTGAGCAACACCACTAACATCTGCTGTGTGTTTGTTCTCTCATTCTGTCCCCTGGGGTAAAAGTCTGTGCAGTGGAGTGTTTTGAATTTCTGTATATTATAGCAATGTGTGTGTGCGCGCATACGTTTATGTTACAGAAGGGAACGTCAAAGACATGTGCCATGCATTTAGATCGGAAGGAGGAAGCAGATATCCACAAGGAAGAGCCATCAGTCCAGAGTAATCCCTGGAGTAACACCACTAAGTAAACTGCATCAGAGATGAATTTAGCCCACTTTTTGTATTCCAGGGCTGGGAGGGGCTGCAGGTCAGGGGTGAGGGGCACTGGCAGAGCTAGGTGGGGGAGCTCCGGGCTGGGATAACAGGAGGCTTCAGGTCAGGGGTGAGGGGCATGGGCATAGCTGTGTGTGGTGAGCCCAGGGCTGGGATAACAGGGGGGCTGCAGGTCAGGGGTGAGGGGCACAATATCAGCATAAACGGGAATCACACATTGAGAGAAGGATGTATAGACAAAAGCCTGTGTGGGTCTGGTCAGCCAAGAGAAGGGAGGCTATGACAGTCAGAGGGATGCAGTCATCTGTCCCACTTGCACAGTGTGTCATTATGAAATACCTTCCTGGGACAACTACACAGTATACAACTTTAAGGTCAAGTCAATTTTTAACTGTTCTTTTGATAGCTTCTTCAGGGGCTGTTTGAATAAAGCACTGTTCATTTTATCTTGAAAATGACAGCACAGTGTACCTGAGCTGGATGGAGGTGGGTGCATAAGCCCAACCATGGGCATATGGATCTGTCAAAGAGGGCAAGCCTTCCTTGTGGGCACGTATTGGGGTCTCTTTGGCTTGCTTGTGAGCATGTGGACAGAGAGAGGCATGTGTGTATGTTCATGTATGAGTGGTTAGAGATGCTTACTTGGTGCAGATCTAGATGGGGTATAGGCTGGGGTGACTATGTTTGGGCCTTGTGAGGATCAGTGGAGGAAGAGGATGGGGTGCAGAACTAAAGATCAAGGCATTAAAAGGGTGTTTTTGAAATATTTATCTAAAAAAACCAGGCCAGTCCAAACGTGGCCGTACTGAGCTGTTTATAAGCCAGCCTCCCTGCTACCATGCCCAGGGAATTTTTATGGAGCATGTCTGCAAGCAACAAAACACCAACTCCTCCAATTTCTTGTTTGCAGTAGGTTAGACTGCACAAGCTGTTACTTACACAGCCCTCTGGGTGCAGGCAGCTGCCCCACCCCCTTCCCAAGCCTACTTATTAAACTACATGAAACACTGAGCACTAGAAACTCCTGGGGGAACTGCAGCTTTAGGAGCCCTTCCAGAGTTAAAGGAAACCTCATGGGTACTAAACCTTAATCTCATTCATATGAATATTTCCAACCCCGGCACCTCCCAAACATACAGTATCCAGGAGTCTTTGTGAAGCCGTGTCTCTGCAGCAGCAACACCAGCCTTACTGCATCTCAATAAGTTTAACCTCTCAACTGCTGGTTCCCACATCAGCTCTGGTATGATGGTGACAGAATACACAGGCCTGTTCTGAAGATCTGATGCTCCCTCAGAAGACGTGGGAGGACATACCAGGTAAGCCAGGCAGCACTTGAGATGGACTCCATTCAGCAGTCTAGCATTCATTTACCCCCATTGGTCCCACTAGCTGAGAAGAGATCCCTGGTATTGGAGATGAGCCCAAACTGCAAGATTCAGATCCAGATCTGATTTTTCCCCAAAGTTCAGGGGGTTTCAGATGCAGCCTGTTGATTCTGACCCATTTCTGCTCATCACTATTCCTGCTTCTGTTAAGTCAATGGGTGGCTCAACCACCCATGTCACTGGGAGCAGGATGAGGCCTTGGAAGCACTAGGAGAGCCAATCAAGTGTCACCCAGTCTTTTCCCTTAGGAAGCTTTTCAGGACAAATGCTTGGAAAGCAGATGAACGGAATTCTGGTGAGCAAAACCCTGTGAGAAGCCAAAGGAGGTACCCCAGCCTTTCCCAGAGTTCAAGCCCTGGTCCCTGAGGTCTGGGAGCAGTACGTTTGGCAGGGCTTTTCCAGAGCCTGCTATGTGGAAGATAAAGAATGTGAACAATTTCCTGCTCGGCGGCATGCAGCTCCCAAAACATCTGACAGTTTATGTACTGGAGATTGTCTCCACAGAAACCTGACTTCAGAGACCAGAACACCAACAAGTGCCAACTTTCCAGTAATGAGAAGTTGATCTTCCTTTTCATACTCTTTTCCCCTCTTCTCTCCTCCCAGGTGACTCCCCCCTCCCCGCTCCAAGCACCCTCAATACAAAGGAAACCCACAGCCCCTCCCTCTAAACCAGACCTGAGGGAGGCTCTATTAACACCCATATCAATGCTGCAGATAAGGTTGCTCCCAGGTCAGTAGGAGCTCAGAATCAAATATGCTCTCCACTCGACTGAGGCCACTCTTACTGGCTGGACACACAACACAGCACTGACACATTGTTCTCCTACTCTCCCTTGCACAACCTCTAGAGAAAACCTGGGATGGAGTCTCTGGGGAGAGCTCTCTCTTTCAAATTGTTTCAAAAATCAGCATCCATGCTTCCAGTCTATAGAACCTGATTTTCATCAAGTCTTAGCAGCTAAAGGCAGGAAAGAACCACCATATTGGGTGATCCCACTCCCAAACAAGTGCGATGTCCCCAATAGGGGTATGGGCTCTGTCAGGGCATGCCATGGAGAGCCACAGCATTCTCTCTTCTCAGACCAGGCCCCACTATGCTGCTAGCGCACTGGAGTTTTTCAGAGCATTTCCCATCTGGGCTGTTCCTAGGAGGTTCTGTGCACAAGTTGCACCCCAGTGAAAAGAGGTATTATCTCAGGGTCAGGCCTCTGGTGTGCAGAAGCTGAGCCTACACAATCCACGTCAGAGCTCTCATGGCCAGATGGAGTTAGGTCTCTGCAAAGAAAGATTTTCCACAACATGCATCAGATCCATCAGTTCCAAATACCCACCTTAAAGGTGCCTGGAAGAGGTGTAAGGGATAGTTTGGACTCTGCGCTATGCTTGGCCCTTCAGGGAATTCTTGCAAAGTGGGGCCTAATTCAGAGGAACATGCTTGTCAATTATATGCATTGTGCCCAATCACATGACACAAATGGATCATATCACTATGTATGAAAATTTCAACCAGGAAATCTTTTTTTTTTTTTAAATGCATTTATCTTATTGATCAGTACCGCCACCCACCCTCACTACTGCCACCTTACAAGTGCAGGCTCACACATATACTCTACAACCTTTGTATGACTGTTTGGTTCAAGACACTCTCAAAGTTAGATGTTTAGAGTCAGATTTTCCAAACAGCCTGGCACGCACAATCAGGGCCAAGTTTTCACAAAAAGTCCAGCTCCCATCAAGGAACCAAAGCAAGGAACAGATTTTCAGAAGAGCTGAGCATGATGGGTAGAAATGTTAATACACACACACATCCTTGCAAAAAAGTTCCAAAGTATATTTTTGTTCTGAAACAGGAAGCTTTGTGCGTTTCTAGGGATAAATTAATTTCTCTCTTTCTACTGCTTTTTTCCACTGCAATAGAAAGCTTCAGAGGGAAAAAAAAAAAAAAAAAAAGTGGGAAAAGCTCCACTTCTGGGCATCATTCATTTTACTGCATTCGGGGGGTGGGGGGAGGAAGAGGGGAGGGGAACACAAGCCTCAAAAATTTGAAGTTTCTAGATTTTATGAAACAGCAGAAAACTTTGGAAAACTGGAAACTTTCTGCAAGTATTCACAGTTTTGGAAGGAGGCCATTTTTGATTGAAAAATTAAAATGAAAAATTTCAGCCAGCTCTAGTGATGAGTATGAGCCCTTTTGAAAAACTGGCCAGCAGCATCACAATGTGGATGCCCCATTTGCAGGTGCTGAGCACTTGAAAAAAATCTGGTCCTACGTGAATAACTAGTCTCTCTTATCTACACCAGCAATTTCTCACCTTTGCAGTCCCACCATTGGTGATGGCAATGGTGGAAATACTAGCACAGGGCTCTGGCGTTTTACCATGTTGCCTAACCGCCTCCTAGCTGGCGGAGCAGCACTGGTAGCAGGGAAACAGTGGGCGATATGAAGAGAAATGCCAATGTAGACAAGAGAAGTAACCCTCTTCCATGAGTGTTGAGTGCTCTTCTACCTAAGCAATCAGCCAAAGCATTCTCTGCTTATTCACACTGGATGAAATGCTGGTATGAAAAGACACAGATATACACCTTCACTGTTAAAAACATAGGCCTTATTTCCAGTCTGAATTTGTCAAGCTTCAGCTTCCAGTCACTGACACTGGATCTTGTTATACCTGTGTGTAGACTGAAGAGCCCTCTACCATCAAATGTCTGTTCTCCACGTGGGTACTTACAGACTGATAAGTCACCCCTTAACCTTCTCTTTGTTAAAGCCAAATAAATTGAGCTCGAGTCTTGCCCAGCAGTATAGAGAATTGGACAGTGAAAATGTTAACTCTAACCCTCAGCTTCACTGACCTATGCTGCAGACTGCTACAGTTTGTGTGTTATAACACTTTGCACTTGGATAGCATCTTCTATCCAAAGATCTGAATCAAGCTCAACAAAGCAATGAACTATGATTCACAACAAACCTGTGAGGTATAAAAATATTATCCCCTATTTAACAGGCACAGAGCCTAAGTGCCTTACTCAAGGCCATATACCATGTCAGTGGCAGAGCCCAAGACAGTACTCGTATCTTCTGACTTGCAATCTTGTGCCGTAGCCTCAAGTACCCTATGGAGCAGAAAACCCATCTAAAGAACACCCCCGGAGTTAGATGTAAGCAAAACGCACATGAAAACCTAAGTGTAAGTGAAGCTCCAGTCTTCCCATGTATCACTTTCCTCTTGAAGATTTTTAGGGCTTGGGAGAAATTCCAAATAAATTATATTCCTACGCTTTGATCCTGCAGTTGCATCTGCTAGCATAAGCCCCTGTTCCTCTGTATCTTCAGTGGTACTGCACACAGGTGCAGAGGTCAGCAATAGTGGATTCAATCACAGGATCAAAGCCTTCAATATTTATCTTACCCAACTTTTAAAATGTAAGTGCAAACCAAGTAGCTTCATTTAATTGTCATTTAAGCCTGTCCAACAAGTTCCCATTCCAATTTGGTACCTTAAACAATATTTTGTTTTCAAAATTATTTAAAAGTCACTTCTCTCTTAGCTGCCAAGAGAGGAGGAATTTGGGACTTTGCCTTTCTTGCATTGATGAAATCACTAACACCTGAAGCAATATAAAGAATGCAACTCAGCCCTCAGGGCTTGGCAGATAACAAGAAACTGGGCCAGTTTCACCTTTAATAAATAATTCTAAGTAATTAATTTCCAATTTCAGATATGGATGGAAACCCAACCCATGCAGCACTGCAGAGATGCACAATCCAGTGCATGTTGACCATGTGCTAACACGGGAAATCAGAAACAACTAGTATTGGATTATTCATTTAAAAATCAGCAATACACACAGAGTCAGGTCATCCCTTTCTGTGCACATAACCCACAGAAGGGGGGCAAGTTAGTATTAAACAGGCAAGGTTAAGGGCACAGAAAATTTAACTCACTCTCTGTATGCAGCATACAGTCCCTTCCATAACTAAGGTCCAAAGCAATACTTAGAAGACATTATGTGGTGACATGAGGGAGCAGCCAGTCAGTCTGGGAGCTGGAGACCCGGATGAACTAGCATTCATAATAAAGGATCCCCTTTATATTCATTACAACACAGTCCTCTCTTCTCTACCACAAGGGATACTACAGAGGAAGGATTAGCAGCTGGCACTCGGAAGAACCAAAGTTTTCTAACCATGCAGAGCCCACGTGGAGTCCTGTCTCCAACAACATGAATCTCATGCTCTGTACTGAGTGCCAGCTTTTTTGTATTCCTGCAGTCTCCTTTTCCCAGCTCAGAGGCATCCTACCACTGATGCTCCATGCTGCCTCTACTCTCCTGTTGAGGTAGTAGAAGCTGTTGACTGGAAGTTAACAAGGAAGAGCATGATGTTATCTGGGGCTCTCTCCTGAGAGCAGGGTGGATTTTCTAGTGCAGCAGGTCATCTAGACCAGTTGATCCTTGGCTGTGCTACCTCCAACCAGCCACATGTCCCGGCCTATCGGGACTGGCCTGAGCACTTGTGCATGAAAGTGGTGTGTAGCATCACCAACATTGCTCCCCCCTGCAGCACCTATAGAGAAACATAGGCCCTATAATGAAAAGAGATGTTATTTATTCTGTATAAATTCATGAAGTTATATTTATTCTTATAAATGCTCTCTCCACTTACCTCCCATAAGCTGAATTTAGAGCACTCCAACACTATTTCCACAAAGCAGGATTTCTGCTCATATGCAGGATTTCTCTGTTTATGGAGGTGCACCTGGCCAGATGCAATTGCCCTAGACCATTGCTCTGCCTGCTGCACACACCTCAGATATCTTGCATACACACAGACATCTCCATCCACACTCCAGCACACCACAGGATATTCATAGAATATCAGGGTTGGAAGGGACCTCAGGAGGTCATCTAGTCCAACCCCCTGCTCAAAGCAGGACCAATCCCCAACTAAATCATCCCAGCCAGGGCTTCATCAAGCCTGACCTTAAAAACCTAAGGAAGAAGATTCCACCACGTCCCTAGGTAACCCATTCAGGTGCTTCACCACCCTCCTAGTGAAAAAGTTTTTCCTAATATCCAACCTAAACCTCCCCCATACAACTTGA
Organism: Terrapene triunguis; assembly: GCF_002925995.2. NCBI lineage: Eukaryota > Metazoa > Chordata > Testudines > Emydidae > Terrapene > Terrapene triunguis. The sequence goes on from NW_020664436.1 coordinate 3,616,868, forward strand.
GACCATTACTCCTTGTTCTGTCATCTGATACCACTGAGAACAGTCTAGATCCATCCTTTTTGGAACCCCCTTTCAGGTAGTTGAAAACAGCTATCAAATCCCCCCCTCATTCTTCTCTTCTGCAGACTAAACAATCCCAGTTCCCTCAGCCTCTCCTCATAAGTCATATGCTCCAGCCCCCTAATCATTTTTGTTGCCCTCCACTGGACTCTTTCCAATTTTTCCACATCCTTCTTGTAGTGTGGGGCCCAAAACTGGACACAATACTCCAGATGAGGCCTCACTAATGCCGAATAGAGGGGAATGATCACATCCCTCAATCTGCTGGCAATGCCCCTTCTTATACAGCCCAAAATGCCATTAGCCTTCTTGGCAACAAGGGCACACTGTCGACTCGTATACAGCTTCTCGTCCACTGTAATCCCTAGGTCCTTTTCTGCAGAACTGCTGCCTAGCCATTCGGTCCCTAATCTGTAGCACTGCATGGGATTCTTCCTTCCTAAGTGCAGGACTTTGCACTTGTCCTTGTTGAACCTCATCAGATTTCTTTTGGCCCAATCCTCTAATTTGTCTAAGTCCCTCTGTATCCTATCCCTACCCTCCAGCGTATCTACCACTTCTCTCAGTTTAGTGTCATCTGCAAACTTGCTGAGGGTTTTGTGCCAGTCCTCCCTTCAAGTTCACTTCCTTGTGTCTTACCAATGGCCCAAGAGTTCAGGATTCCCAGTCACTTCCTGTCCCTTGGATTAGCATCCAAAGATGTCCTGTTTACATTTCAGGACTGTGGTGGAAATAAACATGATGTCAGGACATTCCATCAGCGGGATTCAAATACAGCCATGCTGGGCTTGATGCAGGATGCTGAACAAAATACAGTCTTCATTTTTATTTTATCTTCCTTCCTCAGCACCTTCCCCTTCCTTGTGTTTCAGCATTACCTCACAAGGACACCAGGAGGTGCCTGCTGGTTAGTCAGTCCATGTGAGAGAATTAACACAGTGGAAGGATCTCTACAGTTGAACCTTGCTAATTCCCACCCATGACTGCAGGACCTGTTGCAAAGTTACCAAATAGAGTGAGTTAGCAAGTAAGCAACAAAGATGACAAGGGAGCAAGGATAGTGCCGTGCAAAATTGACAGTTTCTTTTGGAAATTATAATCTCAAAGCAATTTATACAGATGGTTTCAGTACCAGTCTCCCCATTTTACAGATGAGGAAATGGAGGCATGGACAAGCGGAGCAATTTTCCCAACTGGTCCACACTACTTGACGGCTAAATTCTGCTCTCAGCCACACTGGAGGTAAGGTATAGCTGAGATTAAAAAGGAGTTATTCATGACTATACTTCATAATGCCCTAGCCAATAGTGTAGAATATTTTGTTAAAACAACAATGTCTGAGTAATAGAGAGACCCCCACTACAGCATCTGCTACTAAATCTCTGCCAAGAGAGCTAAGTAGGTTATAAAATTTGCAGGCTAGTAAAGGGCCTATTAGCAATGTTCAACCATGTTATTATGATTAAAAACTCAGTACTTTGTGCTATACATTTAGCCAATGCTTTACACACAGCAATTAGTTTCTTCATTCTAGTTAGACAAATATAAATATTATGAAGGATCCTCGAGAGACACAAACTGGAAGGCTACCAAGAACAAACTAAACACTCCCAACGTGACATGTTCCAGAACACACTGGGGGTCTCAGAATCATGGAAGCTAGAAATGGAAAAGGTCCACCAGCTAATGTAGTCCATCTCCCTGTGGCCAACACAGCATTGTTCCTTACAATGTGCTGTCTAGTGTTTGGTACAGTCTGGATGTAAGTGATCTCATCAGAGAAGTAGGGCCAGTTCCTTTGGGAGGACAACTGAGATTTTGCAGGATAGAGTGCACATTTTAGTCCATGATGGTGTTGAGTAAAACGGGAAATCGGAACGTCCTACTGTAGTTTTCATCGCAGTTGGAGGGGATTTTAAATATAGGAACATGTGCAGCGTGACACATCGGGAGATCAGCAGGTACAGAGGGGACTGCATGACCCCTTGCATTTGGAATGGAATATTGAGACATTCATCTCTAGATTACAGCCTAGGTTGGTGTTGATTTCAAGTCATTGCTACATGTCACTACAGCAGGGGTTCTTAAACTTCATTGCACTATGACCCCCTTCTGAAAACAAAAATTACTACATGGCCCTAGGATGGGGAACTGAAGCCTGAGCCCACCCAATCCCTGTCACCCTGGGAGGAGGGGAGGGGGCAAAGCCAAAAGGCTTCAGCCCCTGGCCCCAGCAAGTCTAAGCCAGCCCCGGCAACCCAATTAAAACAGGGTTGTGACCCACTTTGGGGTCCTGACCCATAGTTTGAGAACCGCTTCACTACAGTCATTCAGTTTTGAGATGACAAAGGCATGGATATCTAAGGTGCCCATCAGTTTGGTATCTAGTTCACTGAAACACACACTACCTGGGATTAACCTTGAAGGCCACCTGAACCTTTAGCTAGTGTGGAATGCTACTCACCACTTCCAAGTGGGGCAGACAAAGAGGAACACACGAGGTCTGTGTGCCACACTTTACACAGGCTGCCTATCCACAAAGCCTAGCTCTTTTCTTAAGTGGCCTAGATCCCTCTTACCATGCTCTCTAGAGACTCAGAACGCTTTGGCTTTCTTCCTCCACACAGTAAAGAGAGCTCAGCAGAGCCCATGTAGGGTGCTCTCTTGCCTATGGAAACACATGCAGGCTTAAGCCTGGCCCCATTTAGACAATACAAGATTCAACTTTTTGTCCAAGGCTTTCCACTAACTGCAGGCTCTGGAATCTCTGGCATTTTGCCCATGGGCTGGATTTTCTTCATCTCTTCCTTTAAATTTAGCAAGCACAGGGCTGGAGTGGGGAGGAGATGGTGGTGTCTTTGCTCCCTCTGTTTGGGAAGATGTTATTTATTCTTGATCTAAACCATGTGCGCTTCTGCAGTATCTAGACAGGGGCTGTATAAATGCATGTAGTGACATGACAGCTGTTGGAGATCAATGAAAAATGAGTTTGCTGGGTCTCAGTCCTGATCCTAGTGGACAAGCAGCCATATCACATCAAACCTCACAGCTGGCACTAATCAACATCGCAGTCAGTGGTCGCACCAGAATGGCCAGAGATTGAACTGCCCTCTCACCCCTTCAGGATGAGCCTGAGGCACATTAGCAGGATAGGGTGTGGGGAAGCTGGCTCAGCCACTGCCCATGCTGTACCTGTTTCTCTAAAACAACTTTCAAAAATACCACATTAACGGGGGGGGGGGGGGGGGAGCCATAATGGGCCTATGTTAAAAATAAAGAGCAAGTTCACTTCTGTGAGAGCAGCAGCAACAGAGCAGATGCCATTTATAGTAATTCAAAGTGTCACTGAATAGCATCATTTTTATAAATACACTGAAAGCCGGACATGAAATAACTGGTTAACAGCTCCCTAATCACAAGGGCTTCCTCTGCTATACATTTTTCCTATTTATCCAATGGCTTCTGTTTTATATCTAGTTTGCTAATGGAAAGAGGGGGGGAAATTGGCCTAAACCGATCCAACAGATGCACAGAACTGGGGCCTCAAACACAGGCTTCTTTTCTGCAGCCACCAAAGAAAAGACATTTCAGCAGAATTCTTTCTTTGGAGAAAACTACCACAGAAACACATTCCCCTCTGTTTGGAGCCACTCAAAATAACTGCAGCGCAGATGCCAGGAGAGTATTTTGTGCTGCCTGCGTTCACAATTCCCAGTAAGGTGGTATCAAAACAGCAAGTTAGAGACTTTATTTTTTTTCCATTAGTATTATTATATGGAAGGAAAAACAAAACTAGCCTCAAAACATTTGTCCTTCACGGATCACAAAGTGTTTTACAAACACCACTGAAAGGTAGATTATCTTTTGAGACAACCTATCTTCTGGACTATCTGGGGCAGTTGGATTTTTAGAAGTATTCAGGTGCATCGTTTGTATTCACTATTACTATGATAGTATGTACAACTAGGGCTAGCTGCACTGCAAAGCACCAGAGACTGGTCCTTTACACACTCAGTTATTGTGATTGCACATATTGTATGTGCAAATTCATGCATATTTTGCAAACAGCGATACTACAAATCTTGGCTTCTATGTCCATAGTGTAGAGATTTTAGGATGTAAGCCCTCCCCAAAGGACCTGTCTGCCTCTATGGCTGAGCAGATGGCAAATGCTCAGTAAAACAACAATCAGCATTGTTCGATCCATTTAAAGAAAGTGGCACAGAGCAATTAAGTGACTTGTCCAAGTTCAAACAGCAAGTCAGCAGCACAACCGAGAAGAGAACGTAATTCTCCTGACTCCTAATAGCAGAACCACTAGGGAACAGCCCCGCCTCCAGACACTTTCCCAAGGAGAAAAGGGGCTCAGAGATTAGTTAATCTCTTACCTCAGATTCACTCAGCAGGGCAAGGTGGCCAGCCTGGTGGCTCCACACTGTGCTGTCACCTGGATGATCTGAGGTCAGGTCTTGAGCTTCCCAGTTGGGGGGGGGAGGGTGAGGGAGGGCAAGAACTGGAACTGTGATCCAACAGACACTCTGAGCACTGCTGACAAGTTGTCAGGGGAGACATGTCCACACTCTCCTTGGCCACAAAAAAGATCACCATGATGCAGGGCCTCAGAAGATATGTGGGGGCTGGCTAAAGAGGAGAGTGAGGCCAATTTCAGTGGAAGTCCCAACAATTAGAGCTGAAATGAATTACATACCTGAGCAGTTCCACCTCAGAATGACCACCACTGATAACAAGGTCTCTGTCTCTCTAACACACACACTTGTTAAAAGGGGTCCCAGCACTAATATACCTCCCACCAGATACTTTAGCAACTTTACCCAACTCAAGGGACAGCAGCAGCATTCAGGCCTGAGACTTGCTGCCAGGAAACTGAGAACTCAAGTTACCATACCCAGACTGAGCTTTGCAGAGGATACCCCCCACCCCAAAACTCCCAAGCCTTCAAGGGCCTGTGAATAAGTTACACTGTTCATTGAAATAACAAGGGTACATTGTATATTGAGTAGCATAGTAACTCAAAAGAGCCGTTCCTCTCTCCCCTGGCACGTTCCTTCATCTGCACCATGCGAGCTGAAGAGGAAGGGAGCAGCGAGGAACAAACAGCATGTATCATTGTGCTAGAATCACACGTTCTGGCTTTGTGCTGTTGGCAGCCTGAGAAGCGAGATTACGGTACAACGGAGCACGCCCTGGAGTTCATTATTGCCGTTATAAATCGGGACCTGTGCGTCACACAAAAAGGAGGCAATGGGCTGGCAAGACCCCTTTCTAAATAGATTCCCAAGTCAGCTACTTTGAGGAGCATGTCAGACGCCAGCAAGAGCTGCAGTGGTAGCATTGCCCAGGTAGGACTCAGTATCACAACAAGCCAGGTTTTGACCCACTTTCGTGTTGTGCATTTCATCTAAATGGAGTTAGTGCTGGCCATACTGACAACCCTGGAGACAGAAATCCTCCATATACCCACAGGAAAAGATCCCTTGTGGCCAACAGGAGTGCAAGTTATGTCACCTTTCACACACATTCACACCAGAGGGCCTTAGCCCTTTTGCCGTGGCACAATCCCAGACCGTCCAATGCTCAGCCTCTGCTGAGATTAAGTATGATGGGTGTTTTTGTGATGCTGCCATTTGTCCAATGAGAACTGGATTGAGACCCACCAAACTCATTTTACACAGACCACTGACCAGCTATCAAACCATAATGACTTTTGATCAGTGCCAAACTTGGCTAGATTTGAACTGATTGCGAGCCAAGAACATGTCTGTTGCAAAAGACCCACCGCCTCTTTCCTGGTGTTCTGGCCAAATTATGGCATGGGCACATTCTGCTGTACCAAAATTCCTCCTGCCATTTCAACTGGATACTCCATCTTTCTATCCCAAACAGCTGTGTAGTGTGTCTGTATGCTTTCAAACACCTCCTACTTTCTACCCCATCGGTAGCTGCAGATCAATGGTAGACCAAAAGATTTCTATTAAAATCTCCTTTGTGGAGTGCTTTTAGCATCATCAGGATGAAAGACACTATAGGAATGTAAAACATACAAGAGCAGATAAGGCATCTGGAATTTCAGAAGTGAATCCTACCCTTAGACTCTCTTAATTCAGAAAAGCAAGGGCTATAACATAATTCTCCTGTTTTGTCAGAGCACATGGATTGCATCTCTGCAAGCCTCTTGGTTTATTCCTCACATGCGATATTGCAGCATCTCTCACAGCTATCCAATAGGCCTCCATTGTTAACATTCTTTAACTCATTTCACGGATTGAGATTTTGCAGAGAAAAAAAAAATCACTCAGTCATCCGGTGGAAGAGCTGTATTGGTGTGATGATCCACAGGTAGAGATACAGGCACGTGTAGCGTACCAGGTGTACATGCACTGCCTGAACGAATAGAACTTGGAACAAATCCTGTCCATTAACATCAGTGTACCTGAGACACCACAGCAGGGCCCGTCTGCTTGTGAAAAATACTGTGGGATCTTGTGTAAATGAAAGTTGCATTTGACTCCATTGGGATTATATAGGTGTGAATGAGAGCAGCATCCCTTGTCTGTATTTTATTCTAACACTTGCAAGTACAAAAGGTTGGGTTTTTTTAAGCTCACTAGTTATCCTATATAAAGCATCCCACAAACGCTCAGCTAGTGATTCTAGTAGGGTGGCATAGCTAGAAGCATAATCATGTCATATCAAAAGTGATGGCTACAATAACTGATAAGATCCTAGATAATTGCTGCTGTTTCCAGTTTCTCTATCCACACCTTAAATCCTCTATGTTTAAGTGCTGATGATCCAGATGCTGGATGTCTTAAAGTATGGGTTTGAGACAAGTCCAACAGCCCATTTCTCCAGACCACCTAAAACTATGAGGAGAGCACAAAGCAGCCACTCAGTCATGGAGAGAATGGCCATAGCTTTGGCAATAGAAAGCCTCACCACAGCCCCTTACTCCATCATCACTGAGCACTGTCCCAGCCTAACCACCTCACTCCTGTCAGATAAAGTGAGGAGGGAGCAGAGAGAATGCTCCGTCACTGGCAGCAGCAGTGCGTATGTTCACATACCATAGCCCTGTCCTACTGCACATTCCAGAGTGAGAATATCCATGCTTAATTTGGCCCTGGCTTCTCAGCTAGAGAGCTGCAGGACCGATGTGAGGGTTGGGGACTGGTAGTGGTATGTGTCCATCTGTGACCTTTGGGGAAAGAGATTAGCAGAAGATTCCCCCACTCCAACCCCTCAGGCTTATAAATCAACTGCAGTTCGGTTTGAATGAAAAAGTTTGCAAAATAAAATGGAAAAGCAGACAGGTTTTCTACCACCTCTCCCCACTAGATGAGTGTGTTGGGATGGCTGTGTCCCAGGGACAGTCCTCTTGTGTAGAGATTGAGGTAATCTCAAATCTCACTGAAAACTCACTTGTGCAAAACTCACTAACACTAACTCAGCAGTAAAATGCTGCTAACATCCTTTTCAATGAAAGCACCCCACGAAAAAGGGATACACATTTAGTGCTATCCTCTACATCACCAAGTGCACTTGTGTCACTTTGCACATTTAAGGCTCCCTGGAGCAGTGACTGTTTCTTCCTGATTGGAGCTTAATAACAAAGTATAATAGTGAATCTGAGCAGGCGCATTTGCTATGGCTAGGCAACAAGCCTGGATAGCGTATCAGATCTACTCCAACCCTAAATATACTCTCCTGCACTCACTGTGTTCTCAGTTACAGCAGTTGCTGCATTATGAGGGATTAGCTTGCCTTGGAAATCACTATGTTCGCATTACCGTAGCAATGGTTTCCTACAACTCCCTGAATGCTAGATCACCTAAGATTGTGTTCCATTAACTCAGGATGGCACTAAGGTAACAGAATGGGCAAACTCAATTAACCTGAGGTTAGACATGCATGAAGTTCAGCAAACCAGCTTGGCAGTGCAGTTACATGTTGTGATAACATACAAGCTTGTCACATCACGATCCCCACGCGACAAGCATCCTGCACCCCAGTGATTTAATACTGGAGTACAGATGATAGGACACAACCAGTCTTACCAAAATGGCTTCTCTTTGTACTGCTGGGATAGGTTCCCAGACCACAAGCTCTTCATGTCCTGCCGCTTACCTATGTGGCTGATTCTTTCCTGCCATCCTCACCCCAGAGGTGAGTTTCAGGGACATGCTCTCTTCTAGGCTGGGGACTTAATCTAATCATCACTGCAATGCAACATGACATATGCTGATCCATATTGTGCAAAACATTTGGTCAAGAATCCTGGAACCAGGCTGGTTGGTATTTCTGCCCATAGAATCCAATTAACCCTAATAAAGAACTTCTTGCTTTGTGACTACAATGTAAACATACATTCCATTCTACAGGGCAATCCTTGTTACCTCTCATACTATAAAATCTACCTTTGCGTATTTTAAGACCAGGAGGGACTATTATGATTCTCCAGTTGGGCCTCCTGCATAACAATAGCACCCAAGAATTTCTGCATAAAGGGTACAAATTGACATTCAGCTATTCTGTTTCTTATAGGGGCGGGAGAATTTAGTGACCCCTGTATTGCACAAAAGTACTGATCTTTTGTCCTGACTTCCATGTGATAAACCATATGCTTCTTTCTCAGCATTTAGAATCCAACAGACATTCCCCAGCAAGCCAAAACAATTTTAAAGTAAGTCAGATTTTAGATCTGATCTGATCTTGGCTCTATGGCTCCTTCCACAGAAAGATCTCAAAGTACTTTACAAATACTAACAAATTTAGCCACATGCCATGATGTAAGAGAATCTTCCTCCTCTCTGAATTTTCCCATCTCTAAAACAAAGATAAACAATGTGCCCACATATAATGCTTTGGTGGTCAATATTCTGAGCTACGGCCCCTCGCTGTCAAAACTGAAAAGAAGCTTGACACCATTCACATGCAGCATCTCCAAATGAGTGAAAACATCAAATGATACAAATTCAAGTCAAATGAAGAGATACATTTTCTAACTACACAGGTCCTGCTCTCTCAGCCAGCCAGTGAACACTCTAAGGTAGTATGGTCATCTCCGAATGCCTACCAACTTCCCTGTGAGAATCATCTTTGACTTTGACCCAATGAAAGCAAGATGAAAAGGACCCTCCAGAAGACCTATAACATGATGGCTGGATGGCATCAATAGACATCTGTCCTTCATAGGCATCCTATTCTGTAACATGCCAGATCTGGCATCATGGAGGTGCATAATGCATTGAATGGCTTCTACCCTGTCCAAGAGACAGCACTAGAACTAACCAAAAAATCCAAAACCCCACATTCAAAGAATTAGATGTGTAGAGCCCAGGATAGAACACCAATCTCCTGACTTCAAGACCAATGTGTTAGTAACAAGACTATCCTTCCTCCCTTTGGGACAGCAGGTCCCTTTAAACTACCTAGGGAACATGTAACTTTAAAACATGATCATAATGGTCCCTTCTGCCCTTTACTATATGAACATCTAGTCTAACCTCCTGCATAATACTGGCCAGAGGTTTTTACCAAGTAATAAAACACTGGGCCCTGATCTATTCACTTGCGACTGAAAGTGTGCCCCTGCCCCACCCTGGTGTGTTACATGCTCAAAGTGTACAAGAAAATGCGTCTCTAACCTCTCATTCAAGTGCAGCAAAACAAACTCCTCTTAGGTGCTTTCCAAGGGCACGTGCCCTTGGCATACCCATAACATAACCTCAGCTCTGAAGCAGACAGGTTTCCCCTGGAGGTTCCTCTATACCTCAGCAATTGTTGCCTCCCAGTTCATTCATCATTGTCAGATGACTAAGCCGCAGCTGATCAAATCCACCTAGACAGCCAGGGTGGCCTCCCCTGCACCATGGCAACCTCAGGAATCCTGTTTGCCCTAGACCTTTCCTCTTTCCACCCCAGGCTTGTCTCTCGCACCAAAAGAAAACACCTTAGCTACCACAGAACTAAACAACAGCCTTCCACAAGTGAGAGACACCTTAGGCCCAGTTCTCTGCTCATTTACACCGGAGCAAGCAGACTGTCTTCAATGGCATGACACTGTATTTCTGGGGTCCCCTTACCTTGCAATTCACTTGAAGCCATAAATAAGCAAGGAATTCAGTTCAAAGCTGCCCTTTGGGGCCAAATCTTCATTCTATTAAAGTCAATGTCAAAATTCCCATTGATTTCAATAAGACCAGGATTTTGCCCTTGACTGCTCAAACCAAAAGCTTTCCTTTTACTTCCTGATATGAGCAGTCTGGGAAACGGAAATCATTCAATCCTTATTCAGTCTGCTTTACAATCATTTTCTCTTCCCTCACCCAGAAAGGCTGGAAAGATGATGCTTGCATTTACCTAACTGAAATCTACCAGAACCCCACTGTGCTTCATATGCTTTTGATCCAGTTTCTTCTCTCAGTGGTGCCCAGAAGCTTCCTGACAACCTGGCACTAACATGCTTGTGTGAGCTCAAGTGTTTTTCCTCTCTCAGCAATGAGGTGGTCCCATACATTTGTATGGGGTTAAAATCAGGCAGTTTTACAGGGCTTTGGAGCTGTGCTCTGGCTCCAGGCAAAAACCTGCAGCTCTACTGCTCCGCGCTCCAGCTCCCGCTCCAAAGCCCTGGTTTCATAGTATAGTTGGAGACTGGTATCCAGTCACCATTACATGAGGTGACAGTTTCTACCTGATGACTTTACTGGGAGAGGTGAAGCAACGAGCCAAGAACAAAGTGAACCACAAAGACATGCTGGTGCCAGGTTTGAGGAGGGCAACTCACTCAAAGAGGTCTTCAGAAGCAAGGTACAAGAGGGTCCCATATACTACAGTGAAAAGTAGGGGCATGCACAGGAGTTTAAATTCCACTGCTTTTGGGGGGAGGGTATATTCTGTGACCCTGGTATGGCCCCGGGCTGGAGGAGCTCCCTCTCCCTGCCAGAGTCATTGGGCCAGAGGAGCTCTGTGCTCCCATCAAATATTGGGGGGGCATGCCCCTGCTTGCACCCACCTTTTCATGCCCCTGGTGAAAAGGGTCTCCATACTATCCTGGTTGTTATACTGTACCCCCCTCCAAGGCATCTGAGCACCAGCATCCACTTTCCTGCCCTTTGAGCAACAATATAGCCAACGAGACTATCACTTCCAAGACAGCACTGCAGCGCCAAACATTTCCTGTGGGGTTGACAAAGATCTCAGAACCCCTATGGAAGTGGCCCATTTCCTACTGGATTGCTTGGTTATTATATAGAATCATAAAAATGAAGGGCAGGATGGGACCTAGAGTGGTCATTTAGTCCCTTCTCTCATGCTGAGGTAAAGTATACTTATACCACGTGGCCTGAAATACAGTTTTTGCATATGCGAGTGTCTCCCTCCAATAGCTGGATCAGCATGGATAGCAGCCTACTACCTACTCACAGCTAACTGAGTTATTCCCTTAGCTCAGGTAGTACAGGCTTATGTTTTTGATGCTAAAGTCCTGAGATCTACTGATGCTGACAATCCAAGGCCTGCATATGTGTGTGGGTTGGGGACAGGGGGCCGTGCACTGGTTTGTTACATTTGCTTTAGCACCTTCTGACATAACTAGTATATTTTAATCTCCCATTCCTCACTTGTTGAGAATGTTCGTTAACCATTTATATTTCACAATGTCAGAGTTAATTACAGTCCTCCTTATTTTGGGACCCACCTCATATGACCTGTAATATTCCGCTGCAAATGTTGGTATGGGGTTTCTCAGTTCTGCTTTATCTCAGACATGCTTTTGCAATGCATGAGCTACGTGCTGGAACAAAATGCAATAAAAAGAGCTTTAAATAAAGAAAGACAGTGCAAGCAACAATCCTTATCTTCCTATCTGCATCATAAAAATGCAAAGACACCCATATGGCCCATTGCAAAAGAATGAGTTTCCTGCAGGCACTGTGCTGTGTCACTCATTCATATACACAAGATGTACTGTACACAGCTATGGAGATCACAAAATCCCTCTGCTAACAGGGAAAACTCATATTTCATAGCTAGGATGTCATCACCCGGCTTCATTTCACAACTGATCAGAATGGCTGTGTCAGGGCTTTTCCAAAAGGCCAAAATATCAAAATATTTTCTAAGGCTTAAGATGCAAGATTTCTGTTTAAGACAGAGAAAAGCATGTTCCAACTGGAAAAAAAGAGCTAGATTGAAATGGTTGTAAGACGGTGTGTTGATGTAATAGCACTAGCAAAGAACAGCAAGCATGCTGACATGTAAGAAGTGACGTGTGTGTGTTGTGTACAGAAGAGTGTGCATGTATGTCTGAGTGTACACGGGTTCCTGTGACTGTAAGCATACCAATACATTTGCCAGCATGAGGGCGGGTATGCACCTGTGCAACACTTGCCTCTTCTCTATATCTGAAAACAAGTTTAGAGGAGGAGTACTGTAAATTCGTAATCAGGAAGGAGAGAGGTGTCTCATATAACAAATGCCACCCTAGCTACAAAAGCCATTCTCTTCTCTGCTGTTCCATTTCATGTGCACATGGCACTTCCTGTAGGCATGACATCCTAATCTATTTCCAGGACCAGCTCATTTGACTTTCTACAGTGGCAAGCTCACCAACATCTGCTTAAACCATAAAGACAGTCACCCTGAGAGAAACGCACTTGCTTAGTCTGGGGAGAGCATCCTCCAAAGAAAGCTTGGAAATCCATGAACTCCAGCGGAGTCAAAACCACAGTGGTGAGATCATTTGGTGACTGTGAAGATGATAGAAGCTTCTGTAGGCTCTTATCCAGTTTGCCTGTGCAGTATTATTAACTTGGGAGTTCTGACATTCATAGCATGATCCAATCATTTTCTGACAAAAACAGAGGATTAGGCACACTTCACTGTACACAACAGAATTAACTGAAGCTTTGAAGCAATGCTGTGGGTCTTGGATGGCCTTCTTGTGTTTTTAAGCCACGGTCTGCTTCAGTTGGAACCCAAACAGTCCTTTTCTGTGATGTGTCTTCTTTCACAGGCATTAATTATTTTCCTGGAGCATTTTAGGCCATCTAAAAAAAGCAAAGGATTATTTTGCCTTCTGTCTGCCTGAGTCAGCTACCAATTTAAGAGCTTTCAAGGACCCTGAAACCACAGAACCCAGGCCCTCCAATTACCTGAAGCCATGGCTTAGAATCCATGCCCTCATCCTCACAGAACTTCAGTAGCATTCGAACACATTTGATTTGAATTCCAGGGGTGTAAATGAAGGCCAAATTTTGTAGCGACCAAACATTGCTTCCAGCAGATGAGTGTTCTGCAGCTCATTTATGTAATGAATTTGCTGTCTCCATCCAATTCTTATTGGACGGGTGCCCACAACAGAAATAATAATTCCACCAACACAACAGGCTCCGACCATTGACAGTGTCAGCAAAATGGGCAAGAGTTGAATGAGAAACAGACTTCCCTTGTTCTCCCTGGAGATGGTCACACTAAGGCTAGATTGGATTCTGTTTGATGGGGACTGGAGGGCGAGTATTATTGTGCACTCATGGCTTTCCTCACCAAGTAGGTTACAGTAGGAAGATAACATCGGTCAGAAGCTGGGCTGATCCCAGCAACAACAAAAAATAGAAAAATCCAAAGCAAAAAAGTTAATTATAAAGAATTTTTTTCTCCCCCTCAGTTTGGATTGCTCTATACATTGCAAAACAAAATGCACTCAAACTACATGTATAAAAAGGTTGTATTTGACATCTAGCAACGTGAGATTCATTATCACTGTTTAAAGTGTTACCAGAGTCCCTAGATAAAAATTCAGTCTGTCAGACAGTTGAGTATAATTTATTCTTCCCTAAATATATTTAACCACACACACTTTGGGGGGGGGGGGGAAGGGGGAGTGAATGTTATCAAGGGATCAAGAGCCATTCCAAACGCAAGAACAATCTTATCAACTTCTTCCAATTCACTGCATCTTTCAGTCACATGGGCAGCATTTTACTTGGCTCATTTTCCATGCAAGGCTCAGTTAAAAGAGCACAATTCCATTTATTTTGAACCCTGTGGACTGCAAAGAATCCAGGCAATGTTTTTCAAGCCTAGATGCCAGAGGGAGGGAAAAGTATCCCTGGGACATGCTATTTTTAATGCCTCTCTACAAGTGATGACTCTCTGGCAATAGTAGATGACAACTTTGCAGCAGCCTCAGTAGTGAAAATAGGAAAGCCACATAAGACAGCAATTGCCAGGCTCATGTCATGAAGACCACAGAGTCTCATCTTCTCTTTAAGACTTTTCATTTCAGTGGCCTGATGTAATGGTGATTGTCACAGACCTTTCCCATTAATAGTGCTGCAGGGAAAAGGGGGAAAGGACAGACCAAACAATTCTGCAGCTTATGTCTCGTTTAAGAGCTGCTCTTCCAGAAAAGCATAACCACACAAAAGGCAATGTTGTCAATCTATGCCCTGGGCAGAGCCGGCTCCAGGCACCAGCTGAGCATTGTTGGAGGCGGCATTCTGCCCAATCCTAGGGCGGCACGGCCGCTTTTTTTTCCCCCCCCACTCCGGCCGCCCTGTAGGGGGCGACGGCACGGAGAACCAGGGCGCCCTGCAAGACACTCCTCTTCCTTCCCTCCCCGCCGACCGGAGCGGAGCCCAGGCGGTGGCGCAGCGGGAGGGGCCGCGTGGCAGCGCCCCTGCTGTAGCCCTGGCCGCCCCCTTCTCTCTCTCTCTCCTGCCCGCTCCCTCCCCCCCCCCCCGCGCCAGTCCCCCTGCATCCGCGCTCCGGCCACGCCGCAGGTTTTTGTTTGGTTGGTTTTTTGGGTTTTTTTGCTTGGGGCGGCCAAAAAGCCAGAGCCGGCCCTGGCCCTGGGTGACAGCAATGCAACAACTGGCCACTTCTTTTTCCCTGAAGAGTTCTGTCAGGGCAGTAGACAGATCAAAGGTCCATGATGTTACTGTCTGGAAGCTGCTGATAGACCTGACCATTGATCACAAAGTGCCATTTCTCTGCTCATCCAAGTCACTCCCTAAGTGGCACACTGGGAGAAAACTAGCTGGCTTATGCTCAGCTCAAACATAAAGAGAATGCCTGTTGGAGTGGAGAAAGATTTGGCAGAGCTTAGGACTTCACTCCTCGGGATCTATTAAACATTTCAGATAGCAGCAGGGCCAGAAATGCCTTTTCAAGTACAGCTGGCCAAGGGAGTTCAGCCCTTGTTCTCAAGCACAGAACTCATCATGGTCATTGGGAAGAGCCTTGCTAAAGTTTTGAAGTTTTGCTCTGGTCCATGAGTTTCAGGGAATGAAATCTTTAGCAATAAAAGGTAAAAATCCAGAATCTGCACAGGAATGAAGCTGTTCAAAAGAGGAAAATGCACAGAAGCCCATTTGAAATCTGAAAAGCCTGCCTCAGTCAGAGTCTAAACACAAAATAAAGGCTGTTCACCTCCTCCCCTCCCCAGACACCTTTTAAATATTTTTGTTTTGAGTACAAAAGCTTCTGCCTTCATAGCCATGGAAAGGGAGTCCCCTGTTTATCCACAGAACAAACAGCATGGTAGTAAGAACTGCTTTTAGGGTGACCAAATAGCAAGTGTGAAAAATTGGGACAGAAGTGGGGGGGGTAAGAGGCGTCTATATAAGAAAAAGCCCCAAAAATCGGGACATCTGGTCACCCTAGCTGCTTTCCCCCACAGTACTTCAATGCCGTATTGGGAAACCACTCTTAGGGTGAAGAAGCTACTTCAATCTAGGACTGTTCAGCCCTTGGCATCTCTGTTGAGATTTTCAACAAGTGAGTCCACTGTGTTGATGGGTTTTCAACACGAACACTCATCCACTAAGAGCTGGACTGAGGCCACCAAAGCTATTTCATAGAAACCACTGAATCCTTCTCTTCGTTTGAGCACAGATGGTCTGGATTTGAACCAGCAACCTAGAAGTCAAAGGTGATAAAGCCCATTATCTCTCCCCAAATCACCCAGGGACCCTGAGGTTTGTCTGGGAAGTTCACTAGCACTAGGCATAAAGTTTTTGAATAATAACTGGTACTCCTAATCCTCTTCAGAGAGCTCTCTACCTCATTTCTAGAGAGGAGGCGGCGTTGGGTAAAGGGGGCTGCATGTTGGCAAGGATCAGCCTGCCTGCTGCCAAAGGTTATGCTACATCCCAGTCTTCATCTAGCCTTCATTCTAGTACACAAAGTCAGGAGCAAGCAAAAGATGAACTCAGAAGATGTCCAGGAAACATGGAGAGAGAAAAAAAATGGAGCGTAAGACGAGAACAACCTTGGCTGGCTGCTCTTGCTATAGGAAAAATGCACAGGCTTTGAGTGACTATGTTGCCCCTTGGAGGCATGGGGACCACAGAGAGCAGCTCCTCCACCTCCTGCCTGGCCCCTCAAAATGCCAAGGAGTCTCACCCCCCTGGAGCTCCAGCACGGTCTTCCAAAGGGTCTCAGAAACGAGACACTATCCTGCTCCACATATGGTAGAGGATATCAAGCCAATGACTTGTGGGAGCAAAGGGGTTGATCAGGGCCTTTTAAATTAGATTAACTCTACAGCAAAGTAACCCACTGCCAGCAGAGAAGTGGCAGACCTGGTACAACTTGTCATCATGCACTGTATCTGCTCCACCCTCACCTCCCCACAGGAGATAGAGCAGCAGGACAGAGCCACCCATTGCAGGGAACTGGGCTGTATGCAGGGTTTTGGGTTGTTGTTGTTGTTGTTTTTTTTTAAGTGACTGGAACAGGAAGTTTATTTAAACACCATAAAAAAGTCTCAGCTTGGGGCAAACTTAATAGTTCATGAGGAATTAAACTTTAGCTCAGGAGGGAGGAAGGTCCTGGGAAAGCACATTCCTGCATCCCAGCGTTGGAAGTAGCATTAGCTGACTGTCCATGGCCTGGGAGGGAGGCAGGGAGAACAGTAACTTAGAAACAAAGAGGGAGGGAGAAAATTTACTAGGGAGAAAACTTTAATACAAGTTACAAATTATTACCTCCCCCACTATCCAAACACATGCAGTAGATATCATCCCTTCTCATTGGGGCAACAATCCTGCAAAAAAGGGGGTGAAAGTGCCTTTCAAGCTCATTCGCGGTGTCAGTGGCTGCATTATAGCTCCTTCCATCCTAGGGGCACTATAAATGTCAAGGAATTCAAAGCCTCTCAACCCTCCTCCCCCCACACCCAGGGTGGGTAGGCAAACGTTGTTAGATTGTTAGGTCTTTTGGGCAGGTCACATGTCCTGCTCCATGCTTGGGAAAGCGCCACAAAGCATGTGGGACACTTATTATTCCCATTTAATGATGGAGAGAGAGAGAGGATGAAATCCTAGCTGTACTGAAGTCAATGAGAGTTGTGGCCTGGATTTCACTCAGAGTGGTTAAGTGACTTGCCCAAAGTTACATAGTGAGTCCATTTTAGAGCCATATAAAGCTCTCAGATACCACAGAGATGAACACAGG
The DNA here is from genome assembly GCF_002925995.2 of Terrapene triunguis. NCBI lineage: Eukaryota > Metazoa > Chordata > Testudines > Emydidae > Terrapene > Terrapene triunguis. The sequence goes on from NW_020664436.1 coordinate 3,634,406, forward strand.
ATAGATACATAGCAACCCAGAAGTCCCAAGTCCCCTGCTCTAATCACTAGGCTGCACTGTCCTCCTGGAGCCAAGAAAAGAACCAAGTAGTCCCAATTCCAAGTCCTCTATGTTCTCTGCCCTGTTGCTGAACAGCTGCTGAATGCAGTAAGGTAGCTTTGGTGGCAGTTTGCCATAGGAACCTTAAGGACAGATTACTGTCTACTGCTGATCATGACTTCTGCGTGTGCATGAGGGAGTTCATAAATCCAAAGTTTAATTAACAAAACAAGGAGGAGAGGGAAATGAGCCTTTTCTGGGCTGCCCGATGAACTGGAACGAGATGGTTCATCTGTCCAGGTCTGGCCCACAAAGCGTTGCTAAGACAAACATTGTTTACCTCTAAAAAAAGAGCAAAGTACAAGGAACTTTCCCTTCCCAGTTACAGCACACACCCTGAACTGGACTAAGTTCACAGACAGGTTGGGCAGGGTATAGTCCATATCAATAATGAAAGACCTAATAATCACAGGGCTGGGGAGAGGTACCTGGAATCTGCCCCGATGCTTAACTTTCCCAGTGTTATCTATGTTAAATTGTCAGTAAGTAAGGAGAAAAGATCCCAGCAGAGCCATACCTTGATGGCAAGAGGATCAGATTGGGAAATTGACACCATCCTGCACAACACTCACATAGCAACTTGCTCAGTATCCAGCATGACAAACATCAATGCTATATGAAGAGAATTAAAATTATCCCCACAGCTACAGTCAGTGCAGCAACCCTGGGCTGTCAGGACCAAGCCCCTCCTATCAGCTGTCTGAATGTCAAGCCTGCAGAACATTGATTCTAAAGCCAAATTATGTCCCTAGAAAATGCAGAGCTCCCACTGGCCTGCTAATCTAGGTATTTATAACACACCCATCACTGTAGTAGCTCAGTCTCTTGTAAATTTTTATTGAGCCATTTGAGTGGCTACAAAGACCTCAGTTCTGCCTTCTCTCCCACTCTGTAAGACGAGTTAGAAGTACTAGGAATTCATTTCATTCTTTGTATTCTTATTTCTCTCTGCTCTTCCCTCTGACTGGAAGCATCTGGGTTCACTGTAAAAAGACCTTACTGTTAACTTCAAGCTCTCAACTGCCTATTACTAGGGGATACTTGAGCTGAGGACCTCAATTCCAATCTCTCAGTCACCTGCCAGTACAGATATGCACACTGTGTTAGCTCTTAACTCAGATGCCAGATCCTTGGTCCCCCACAGAGGTATGTCCAGGTAAAAGACAATGCTAGAATGCCAGATTCACCCAGCTGCTCTTAACTCACCAGGTGATGTAAACCACCTGTCTGCAGTCATTGTTTTTACACACTACAAAAAAAATCCCCTTGTAATCACTGAACTTTAATCATACATAACAAAAACATATTGGCTAATTCTTAGTCCCAACAAAGTCAATTGCAAAACTCTAGAGACATCAATAGAGACCAGATTCTTGCCAACCTTGTTGGATTGACAAAATTGTCTTTATCCACTCACCTTGACCTGTCCATTTCTCAACCAAACACAAAATTCAGTTGAGTCTCAAATAAACAATTTCTGCACAGCATAAATTGAAAAAGTCCCTTCATAAGATTCTCCAGCAATTCTCCACCCTGCACACTTGATAACAGCTGTGGCCATTCTGTCTGCAGCCTTGGCATGCAGCAAGCTTGCAGAAATGGCACTCTCGCCTCCTACGCTAAAGAGGAAGCTGTCTATCAATGCCTTGGTATTGTTACCAGGAAACAAGTCAGGAGGGAATGAGGAGAAAGCTATGCCCACAATTTTTAGTGAATGAAACAAAGATAAGTGAATGAAACAAAGATAAAGTGGAAAGATAACATTAAAGTCTAACAAAAACAAGCAAAATGTGTTGACAAGATTTCATTCTTCAGAAATGAGCAGGCCTCCTCCATATTTCAGCAGAGCATGAACAGAGGGACTGAAACCACCTGGAAAGAAACGCTCAGCAGCACTAGCATTTCATAGCAAAATTGTCTGCAAATAAACAGCGTAACTAGCGAACACCACCACTGTTTAAGACTCCCCGTTATAATCTAAAGAATCATTGACAACTTTTATAAGCTGTGATTTTAACCCCCAGAGTGTCACGTTAGGCTTCGGGCATTGAAACAGGTTTGGTGAGAGGTGAATGGAGATGCTTTTGCAATCAGCCAAGAGGACTGTTTGGGAGCCCAAATCAGAAAAGAATCTACCAAGGTTCCTCCAAAGCTGCATGGCCGGCTGATACGATTTATAATTTGTATTGTGGTAGTCTCTAGGAGCCCCAGTCATGGACCAGGCCCCCATTGTGCTTGGCACTGTACAAACATAGGACACACAAAGTCCCTGCCCCAAAAGCTTACAATCTAAGGGCAGCTTCTCTTGCACTAGGAGGTATTTGCCTCCTGATCAGAAGAGCCTCAGAGGGGTCCTTTCTTGCTGCTGCCGCCTGCAGCAGCACCAGCTCCTGCATTTCATTGCTCAGAAAGCATCAGGCCCTCCAAGTTCTTAGTCTGTTATATCTCCTTTCCGTCCCATCTGCCCACAGGACAGAACAGCACAGCAAAGTGAGGAATTTTCCATTTCCAGGGAACTGAAACAAATGGCTCAATTCCTTCTATGGAAATTGCATTCCCTTAAGTATTTATTTCTGGCCCTGCCTGTCCTGAGTGAACCCTCTCCCCAGGATCCCAGAGGGAGAGAGAGACGAGACCTAACCCTGCTGCTATAACTCCAACATCCTTCAGCAGAAATCCAAGAGACCCCCTTGTATGTTATGACCCTCTCCTTCAATTTCCATGCAACATTTAAGGAACCAGGAAAACAGAACAGCAAGGGACTGTTCACTGATATTTGATAGAGTCCCTGAGAAGCAACAGCAGCTGGACAGCTGAACTCAAGACTTGCAGGATCCTGGGAATTCCACCCCAGTACCTGTGGGAGCTCTAAGAGCCCCTCTCCCACCCACAGGGTCCCGGAATTCCCTCAACACCTATCTCCATGAGCCATTCTCCTGCAGACAAGATCCCAGGAAGTCTCGCTGTACCTGCTGAATTAAATCAAGCTCAGATCCAAAAGTTCGCCTATCTATTTTAATCCTTTGTTACATTCGAGGAAGGATGAACGGGGGTGGGGGGAAAGAGATACAAATCAAATTTAGGTCGTCCTCCTGCCTCTGCAACAGACGTGCAGTGTGATCTTGAGTGAGACACTGCTTCTCTGTTCCTCTTTTTTCCTCTGAAAAATGGAGGTGACACTTCCACAACCCTCTCCCAAAAGGCAGGGGAAGTTGATCTGTGTTAGTGCTGTGTTTTGAGATCCTTCAAGTCCAGGCATTATTACAAGAATAATAAATTAGCCCATTTTATCCAAGGATTGTTGAGCTCTATCATCCCCATTTCACAGATGGGGAAACTGAGGCATGGATTGACTAACCCGTTTATATCGTGAGACAGTGGCAGAGTCTGAAGAAGGCTATATTTAATAGCATGTTCATCAGTAATCAAGTCCTATGTACTCTCTAGGAACCGGTCCTGTGAGCCTCCAATGCACACTTATCAGAGGAGTCCTAGAGTTATCCTAGCTAATGTACCTCTATTGGAGGCACAGTTTAGGGAGCGCGTGATGCATGAAGCTATTGCAGCTGCTGTATGCCCACCACATAACCGCATGCACAGCAGAGGCAGTACAGGGGTCCAGAGTTATCTCAGCTATTGAAACTCTGTTTTAAATCACTCAATGACATGTTCAATGACTAGCAGGCAATTTCTATTGGGAAGTGGCTGCGATCAGAAGTCAGATCCTTTGAGTTGCAGTGGTCTGGAGTATGGCAGATGTGCTACATGCATCTGTTGCCATTGAGGTGGAAGACCCCTCAGATACTCTAAAAATGATGCTGCCAAGTCAGCCTGACTGTCCAGGGAGGGAGGCTGCATGGGAATGTGTCAAGGACAAGGCAAGCCATACCCAGCCTCCCCTGGCTTGCGCATAGCGTGGGATCCTGTCAGCAGGAGGTTCCCACTATACATCTTTGGCTGCAGCTCTCCCTCCGCCCGTGATTCTTCACTCTTCTCACTGACTCCCCGTCCACTCGGAAGGAGAACGATAGATTCCAGACATTCACTGAGTATTTCTTCATCTGGAGCTCTGTGAGCCACTTGCCTCATTCCTGCTGGGAAAGTGCCTGGAAGGTTGTTTTCTATTTTATTCCCCTGGCACCCTCAAAGACTTGTCTGTGATCTGGATTCCCTCCAAAGCCTGATCAGCTGGCTCCTTTCAAGTGGATTTTTAAACACAGGGATGAGCAAGCTGCTGTGGATGAAATAACTGACCCAGACCTCCACCAATCCCAGGAACATCCCCCACTCTTCTCTATCCCTAGCACCCATCTCTCTAATTAAACCTTTCATGGTTATTTACATAATTTTTTCCGTCCCCTTCAATGTTCTTACACTCTGTCCCTCCTGATCCCGGCTGGGACTAGAATAGCCAAAATGCTATACAAGTCTTCTGACTAGTCAAGGATGGGAGTGGGCATCTTTTGCTGTTTTTGTCTATGAGGGCACTCAGGGGCACTGAGGAGATCAAAAAGCCCCCAAGCTGTAAAGCATCTTAACCTGAGGGCACAGGGCAGATGCCCTTGAGAGCAGGGAAAGTTGTAGAGGCAGCAAGGTCTTTGTTGCACTTCCCTCTTCCTACCATCCTACCATCAACATATAGACAAAAGGTAACGGATGAAATGTTACAAGAGCAAGAGGATATTAGCAAGATGGTTAGCACTCGAGCAGTGCAACATTTTTCAGCAAATAAACTTCCCCTGAAAAAAGCAGTTTTGATCGACCCAGAACTATGCATGAATCTACGCTGAAAAGATTTTTCTTGGGAGTGTGTGTTTGGGGGGAGGGGGGGCGGGGGGAGAGATCCCCTTTATAAGGTTTAGCCCAGTGATTAGCGTACTTGTCTGGGATGTGGAAGACTGAGGTTTGAATCACCAGTCTGGAGCAGGGACTGGAACTCAGGTCTCCTGCACCCCACCCCACCGTGAGTGCCATAACCAGACTATAGGCCAGGGGTCGGCAACCTCTGGCATGCGGCTCGCCAGGGTAAGCACCCTGGCGGGGCAGGCCAGTTTGTTTACCTGCCAGTTCGGCTGATCGCGGCTCCCACTGGCCGCGGTTTGCCGTCCCAGGCCAATGGGGGCGGCAGGAAGCCATGGCCAGCACATCCCTTGGCCGCGCTGCTTCCCGCAGGTAAAAACTGTCCCTGCCCGCCAGGGTGCTTACCCTGGCGAGCCGCGTGCCAGAGGTTGCTGACCCCTACTATAGGCTATACTAGGGTGGGTTGCACTCAGTCTCTCCTTTTAAAGCTAATCCATTTTGTATAAACACTTAAACATTCACTGTGCCAAAGAGTGTGTGAGAGTGACTCTATAGCCTGGGGATTAAGACACTCACCTGGGAGGAAGTAGATGTGGATTCAATCCTTCCTCTGAATCAGGCTAAAGGTTATAAGGGTAGGGGGATGGGGGCAAAGAGATGGACCCAAACAGTTTCTAGCCTGAAATTAATTTTACTGATTTGCGGACAAATTCTTAACATTTCTGGAACTGAACCAAATATTTTGCCTGATTTTTTGGTTTGCTGAATGAACAAAAAAAATTATTCATACAGCTCTAGTTGGCACATCAGTTAAAACCATAGAGTTTCCTTGGCTTGATTTTTACTAAACACATCTTTGACATCTGGGCCAGGGTTTCCAGGTCTTTGGGGAGATAGGTGCCTTCAGGAAGGAATTTGGTTCATAGGAGACAGACATCATACTTGGAACCTCCTCCATGGCCCAGTCTAAGGAGCCCAGTGCAACAAGGTGAGGAGATGAGCCCCCTCCCAAATACCATGCAATTGGTAGGTAGTCCCAGAAATCAGCAGCAAAGAAGAACCTGCACAGATGACATGGAATCCAGTCCACAGCTGTCAAAGGAGCTGAAGCAATGGGAAAATAAGTAAGAAACCAAAGAAAGCAAGTTATTAATGAAGAATCATTGCTAAACAGGAAGATCTTATGGTTTCAAATGTGCAGATAGAGCTATGGGCTATCATCAATCTTGTTCCAGCCTTGTTTCAGGTGGGAATGGAATATCACTAGAAAGAAGTTTCTGAAACCATTAAATAGCCATCAGGGAGCAATCCCTCCTGTACCATTCACTACCCCGAGAAATCCAGGGTAACACCTCCATAGTCCAAGAGACATAAAAAAAAAAAACCCACTGCCTGAAAACCACAGTGCCGTAACATAAGGAGTCAATTGTGAACTCTCTCCATAGCACATCAAACATGAAGCATTCATTCATTCCCGCAGAGTCAGCATTGATCTATAAGCTGCAGCCCTGTATTACACTTTCAGTATCATCCATTTAAATCAGGAAAACATTTCCAGGGGATTGAAAGAACCAGCTACAGTGAGTTATGGATCTATTCTTGATCATATCATGGTATCAGACACTGGAACAAAGGCTCAATAAGCCAAGTAGTACTGTAACTTTGCTTATATTCTTTCTCCATGCACATCACTATATTAATACAATTCCCTGCAGATGCTCACAGACAACCAGACAACCACATGCAGACAACTGTATGTTCCCATAGCCACACCCAGCCTCATACCAACATTCATCCAACCAGACCCCTATATAAGCACTGCATGCCGCACACCCTCATG
>NW_020664436.1:3641544-3721176 GCF_002925995.2 Terrapene triunguis
GGGGGGCGGCCAGAGTGCCGGTTGGAGGGCGGCGAGCCCGGCTGTGGCCCCGAGCTCCCCGGCGGCCGGAGCGCCGCGCCGCCCCTCTCCAGGTGCCGCCCCAAGCACCAGCTTGGGTGCCGGGTGCCTGGAGCCGGCCCTGACACCGTCTGGTTGCCTTAAGCCCAACATTTATGTGCAAAATCTAAAATAAATAGAAGTGATATCATGATTTGTTTTTCTTTTAATGAAAATTTTTTGTTTGGATGTAAATATATCCCTGTAGTGTTTCCAACTGGAACAGTGCATGTGTTAGTGTGTGAAAGACTGATAGTGAAACTGACAAGTAATAAAACTGATCGAGTTTGTTTCTCTTTCTAAACTGATGCAGCTAGTAAACTAGCAGCATAAAGAGTGAAAAGTAACTTCAATTTTAAAAATTCTTTAGAACATTAGATAATTAAATCTATAATTTGTTAGGACTATATTATATTTAATAGGACAATGCTTTATATATATATATATATATATAAAATAGCTCAGAGACATTGGCCGTAGTAAATAAATACCTACAGGTATCAATGCATAATTTGCAAAAATGCTTTAAAGTAATAACTTTTAAATCTGAAAAAAGAAATCACCCCAACAAATTCAGTTTGTCCTAAAGTTGTGATTCAGCCTCTTGGCTTTTACCACAATTTGATGGCAATATTACTTATTCTTTGTAATAAGGTAGCACCCAGGGCCCAATGAGTATTAGCAAGTCACATATAGGCAAACAAGGTCCCTGATCCAAACAGCCCACAATCTAATTACCATCACAATTGTAACTAATTGCCCTGTTGCTGGCAAAGGATGAAATTGAATAGGGAGACTGAAGGAGGCTCTTGGTACTGTAGGTCAGGGGGAACACAATGGTAAAGGGCAGGATGGTGGAAGTTAACCCTGTTATTGTCCAAGCTACACTGATTCTGTGGATAAACAGAGGAATTCAGTCTTCAGGGCTGTTTGGCACCTTCTACCAGAATGAAAAATTCACTTGAAGAAGGAAAAATGAAATGTGAAAACAAAAAACCATGTTCACTTGTGAAGCTGTCCAGGATTTGGGAAAGATAAGTTTCCCAGCCAGTGAAGTGGAGTTAATTGATTAACTTGGGAGCCAATAGAGGTATGCTGGCCCCAGTTCCTCATGCACCTTTCTTTTCAAGTGAATACTGCTTGGGGGGGGGGGGAAAGAGAAGAGCACGGGGAGAGGCACATCAAATCAAGTCCCTTCTCATTTTATTAAAGAATCAGATTGCTATAAAATATTTTGTTTGCCTACCAGTAGATAAAATTGCACCTTTAAAATGTTTTCCCCAAAAAACCATTCATAAGCAAATTCTTAATTTCCAGTTTATGTTCTTTAGTCAGAATGTTTTAGTTCTAGTAAAATAAACTCCCAAGAAGTGGAAGGAGAAAAAACTCCTTACTTTACCTTGGTCTGATGTCTTTTACCTGCTAGCACATTGCAATATTCTGCAACTGCCTAAGTCAAGGGCAGTCAGAGCAAGGGTGAAGTGATAGATACAGTATTTATAAAACTGCCTCTGTAAGGGAGTTAGGGTTTATTTTTTTAATAAACTGAAAATGATAACACAAGAACTTTTCATCTGGCATGTGCTTGGGCTCCATCAGCTGCTGGAAAAGATTGTAATTTCAGCTCTGAGACAGTGCTTCTCCATGCACTTTCAGTGGATTTCAAAACAAACACAGCTATATGTTCATGCCTCTTAGTAGCCAGAGCTAGGTAAGGTTACATGTCCCAATACATTTAGAAAGAAGCTGCAGAGCTAGATATAATGAGGCACGCACGCACGCAACATTGGTTAAACTATAAAACACCAGGTTGAAGCAATGCCTCTGACACCAATGGGAAAAGCCGGAGGGGAAATCAGAAAGAAGACTCTGCTTGTCCTTAGCCCACCTTCCTATGCATGGCTATTGCATTAGGCATCACATAATATGGGAGATCATTCAGGTGATCCCTGCTCACCCACCCACACCACTCAGCCTGCCAAAGACCAAATATGAGACCCAGGAGGAGAGAGACACAAGAGCGCAGGCAGCTGAAAATGATGAGCGATGAAGGACTTAGTCATTAGTTACATTTCCTATATGCTCCTCTTCACACATCAGCAGTTCTGCCATAAACACCTTAAAATAATAAACAGGACAGCATGAGAGGAAGGTACATTGGAGTCTAAAAAAAGTTAAGTTCCCCCTTCTAATGATGGAATTGAGAGATGTGGTGGCACTGACTCTCAGCACCACTTCAGGCTTTTCCTTTTAATGGGGATGCTTCATAATCTCTGGTCTCTTGAAATTATCTTGTCACAAAAGGGAGTGGGGCTTCCAACAGGGTGTTTCCAATTGGCCCCAGACACTCTGGAAATCGCTCTGTCCTCCCTCCCCCACTTCGTCACCTTGGTCCAAAATAGTCTCAACCTGATGACCTTCTGGACATGCTGCAAAGCCACCACTTATTTGACAGGGGTTTGGAGGTGGGGGGGGGGGAGAGGAGTTTGATAGTATATTCCTGGAATAGAGAAGGAGTGGGGAAGAGAGGGACTTTCATGCTGCTTTGATTTATTGGCTGGCTGAGTTCATAGTTATTTGACTAGGATTATTTAATGATGCTGGGTGGTCATCATTGTGTCCCTGTAAATTTAGTTAAATGTTAGGGTGGCTAAAAGCTTTGTTGTGTGACTAGTTTTCATTGTTGCTTAACTCTAACAAAATGATAAAAAAATCAATCATACATCCACAGACACTAAAGTCCTTGGGGAAACTGCACAGATGTGAGACGAGGAACAGAACTCAGAACCATAGGCTCTGCCAGTAGGGATGACTAAATACCAGCTGCACTATACCAGCCAGTAGATGGCATAATGAACCCCACAGAGGACACAGACATATGTAAGCACTGGCAGGTCTGATATAATCTATCCAGAGGGGTCAGTCAGGACTAGCTGCATTTGGGTATCTTCAGCAAAGTTATTCTTGGGAGAACCTAACCCTTCAATCTCTTTCCCTCACTGCCTCCAAATCCTTTTAATCTCATCTCCTGGCCTTCATCATCTCTGCAGGTCAATATGGTTTTGTAGCAGCACATGCCAATTATACATTAAATTCAGGATGGTCCCCTAAAGCGTACCAGCAATTGGAGGCTCCCTCCACTATGAATTTTCCAGACACTCTTGGGGCAAAGGTGCATTCACACAGGGCAACAATACACACATAAGCAGGCCTGACAACCCATCCAGTAGATTGTAGTGCTGCAGATTCATAGAAACAAATGTTGGGCTGGAAGGGACCTCAAATGCGCATGTGTTACAATGTTTAAAATTAGAACAGTCTAAATCCCATGTTTCTATCCTTCACTCACTCTTCTTTATAGTCATAAAGCACCCCTTGTGCAAGGATAAAAGGGGCTTGACCAAACTGATATAAACAGAGAAACCCAAATCAAACCAATCCCATTCAGTTTTATAAACTGATAGCAGATCTTAAAGAGCAGAGCAAGATGCTATTGATATACTGGCTCCAAGAGGTGGAAGTGAGCTACTTGTATCAGGAACTTGCAAAGAGAGCAACCTGGTAAATAAGAAATCAAGAGATCACATGAACAGCAGAAAGCAAAGCCAGATCCAACTCTGTTAGGTAAGCACCAAAAACCTTACAGTTCTCTTACTGCTCTCCAGGAAGCCAAGGTTCTTCTCAGTGAAGGGCTGCTATGGAAAAATATAGTAAGCAGACTATGGTAGATGCTAACTTCTTCATTAAGAGTTTAAACTGGATGACCTACAAAACAAAGCCTACCAGTCACTGAGCAAAAGTGAACCATAATTAGGAACTGAACTGTCAGCAACTAGCATAGTAATGACAGGTCTCAGTCTGGCTAGACTCACAAGGTGGTGTCAGTGACAGCTTAATTGAATGTCAGACAAGAGTTCAGGCTTCATAGCAACTCCAAGGTCATGGGCATCCTTTGAAGGGTACAGAAAAGTATTGTGCTGTTACAGAAAGAGTTCAGCATGGGTGACCCTAGAGGCATCAAAACTGGGGGGGGGGACATTCAAAGCAGTCCCATTTTATCTGTGCCAGGTTTAAGAAAACAGAAAGGGCATCTCCAAATTTCAGAAATCACACACATATAGCAAATAATGATGCTGCTATGCAGGCACCAGGGTAAGATGTGATCCCATAGGCCTGCTATATACTAGAAAATTAGGTCTGTTTAACTATGTCAGTGGTGTGAAAAATCCACACTCACGAGCTGCGTAATTAAACTAACCTAAATCCCTGTGTAGACAGCACTAGGTCAACACAAGAATTCTTCCATCTCTCAGGGAGGTAGATTACCTACACTGATGGGAGAACCTCTACCATCGGCATAGCCAGTGTCTACACTGAAGACTGACAGGGGCACAGCTGTGGCACTGTAGCATTTTAAGTGTAGAGAAGCCCAGTGCCTAGAGCAAATGCCTAGTGCAAAATAAAGCAAACCCTAAAGTAGAGTCCTATGGAACATAAAGTAGTAGCTGGGGTCAATTACTCTGGACTGTTTCAATTCTAGGGATAAATTGGGGACTTCAGTCTGAGGATTTAGTAAATTGGAAAACAATAACTGGATGAAAATCATCTACAGGTACTAATCAGTCATGTGGACCAAGAGAGTAGACAGGGAGATGCAGCTGATAATCATTTAACCTAATCAGTAGTCAGCAGAGGAGAGAGAGAAATCAAGTTGTTATGGACACCCACAGCAAGTGAACAGCCTGGCTGCTAGCAGGAAGGTCAGCAGGAGGCAAATTCACCCCAGTGTTTGATAGCTTTATCCACATTCTCAACTAAACTTGCTGCACCAACCACTAAGTTTCATGAGCAGAAAGAGAAAGTTGCTGCTGTTGCATAGAGGTGAATCAATAATCCTAAACAGAGGGAGATTCAGTCCTTGTAGTGAAGCCAACAAGACAACATTTTCTCCAGGGCATCCTAGCAACCAATCATTCAGGGTTTCTTTCCTGCTCAGGGATTAGTCAAGTAACCTACCACTTCACCTAGTACTTGTGGCAGCCCCTTTACCTCCCTGAGAAGGCTCAAGTATCCTACACAATGACAGTAGGACAGCAACACCTCCAGCTAAGTAATGCAATCAGGCAAATTGTTTAAAGCGGAGTGATAAAAAAAACTAGATCACTGAAATGCAAAGTAAGCAGCACCGAGACAACTGACCTGTGCCCACTAGAGAAAGCAGCAAATCAGCATTATCTTTTAAAGAGAGAGAATGAACAAGAAAATTTAGGGGAAAATCCTACCTTGGAAACTACATCATGTACCCACTTCTCATCCATGGATGACTGACTACCTGCCTAGTGTCTGAAAACCTACTACCCCAAGAACATGCTCTCCCCTAATGACTCTTTCAGAGCCTCTTGCAGTTCAGCCATGTGACTGCGGCTCATGTGCACCACCGCCCCAGCACACAGAACAGTGCACTGAAACAGTCAATGAAGTGTGGTCACAGGGTGTCTGAATGAGCAGATTTCATACAGTCATTCACCCTGTTTTAATCCGCTTTCCCCATAATGGCTTACATTGAGGATTCAGAGACTGTAAATCCACCCCCACATCAAGTAGCAGAAGTGAAAGTTAGGAACCCCAGACAGTCGTGCAGCTCAAGACAGACCAGTACAAAAGTCACAGATCCCAATACAGACAGACACTTTGATTACCTTTGAACTGCATAGGGCAGCTCAGACCCTTCTCTAACACAATTGTATTAGTTTAGTAATATTTTGGTCCTATCTAGTGCCTGTCATATGAGGATTTCAGACTTACATTCGCACCCCTATAAGGTAGCTTAGTATTTTTAAACCCCATCCATGTGTATATATGGTATTTTATTATATGCTCTAACCCTTATTTTATAGAGGGGTAAAATGAGACTCAGAATGGTTAAGAGATTTGTCGAGAACAATGCAGCATAACTGGTACAGCTGGGATCAGAACCTATTCTCAATGGCCACTCCCACCCCCCTGGCCCCCCCCCAATCCTAATCACTTGACAATATTTGGTTAAAACATGGAAATGGTATTGGGGAGTCAGGACTTCTCGGTTCTAAGGCTCCATCCCCTGCACTAATCACTTGACCATATTTGAGACAAACTTTTCAGACTCAGTGCTGAACTTCCTACCTGCAACTTGGTTAACACTGAATTAGATCTTCTTGAAAGAAGCATATGTCAGATATTCTAACAAACCTTTTAGATTTGGCATCATCCTTCCTCTTCCTTACCCAGGCTGAATCTACATATGCAGCACAACACACAACAAAGTGCCACCACCATTCAACATTTTGCACATTTGCTTTAGTAGCTGGTGTGTAGCACTATTTCTCTGCAGTACTCAAAAAGTTGTGTCAGTGGGTAAAACACAAGAAAACACATCAATTAAACATTTAACTCCTTTCAGCCATGAGTCTGGAATCTCATTTTTATAAGCAGGCTTGGATTTGATTGACAGAAGTTTTATTCTTGTAGGTTAATTATTTGAATTGTTACTTTTGTCCCCTGAAGCACAAAAAATCAGGCCACTGAATAGATGCACCTATCTTTGGATGCTATACTGTAGATGTTGCCACATAGATGTATCATTTTTTGCCAGTTTATCACCATTAAGTTGTTCACAAATGAGTTTTACCAACTTCCCTGGCCAATTTACTGTGAATTACCACCAGATGCAGCAACACCGCCCTCTGTCTGCCACTGAGAAAATTGGCATTTGATGTCATTGCCTACCCTTCCAGATCTACCAATATATTTTATCTGAAATGAATCAACATCTATTCACCACTTGCTTAAAAGTATTTCAAAATCTGATGGCTTTTGAAGATGTTGTTGACAGCAATCTATCCCTACTACACAGTCAACTGCACTTTTTTTAAAAATTGCCGAACATGAAATGTTTAACCTTTTAAAGTAAATGACAAGTCACTTTATTTCAAACACCTTGATTTTTAAGATCGCCCTCTTGAACCATCCTCACTACAAAAGCCAATTAGAGCTCTTACCAGCTTCCTCCCCACTACACAGAAGCACTTGCTGGCTTTCCCCTTCCAGCTCCTGCAGCCAAGTGTTAATGTGGAAAAGGGATTTTAAAATAGAAAGAAGCACAAATGCTCGAGATCTACTTTACATTTTTATTTTCCCCTCATGTTTTCCCAGCTGCTCTGTTCAGAAGACAATATAAAAAACCCAACTGCCTGCAAAGAATATTAAAAATAAAGAGACTTGAAAGCTGCAGTCCAAAGAGGAGGATGTGACTTTAGTTTGACTTACCAATTTTATCCAGCTGTATGTTTTCCTACTTGCTTTTTACAGCAGCTGAGCTCAGTGTTCAGGAACGTCCATCCTGTGTCAGAGAGCCAGGCAGGAGTACTGATCTCCACGCTGGATGTTACTGCGTGAGCTGCAGATGGGATGGCTGCGTGTGTATGTACACTGTATTCGGATAAAGATCAAGAACTGTTTCCCATTCCACAGCCCAGCTACAGTGCTACAAGCTTTAGGAGGCAGGGCCTTCCTCTGCTACTGTGCTACACTTTCTTAAAGAGACAAGCTCCAGTTTGACAGGCAATACCAATGAACAGACTCTTGAAAAATCCCGAATGGGATGGTGTTTGGACCAGGAGAGGTAGGAGTTGTGTTCTCATTGTCTGAGACCTGGCTGACATCCATCAGGATATGAAATAGTTTCCTACATGCTTCATTAACAACAAGACTTTCGTCTTCCACACAGCCTTTTATTCAAGGCTGTCAGAGCATTTTTCAAAGGCGGGTAGGAATTATTATACAGACAACTTGCTCAACATCACCTGGCAAATCTGTGGCAGAGATGGGACTAGAATGCAGGGGTCCCAACTCCAGATACCTCATCTAAACACTAGAGCACACATACACACACCCAAGTGAAGAATGGCTGAATATATACATACATGTTATCCAATCAGGGATGGCTGCAAGTGACTCACATTACATTGTCCTTAAAAGTATTTACTCCCTTGTAGGGCAGAGAGCATATTTTAACAAATGCAAACCTATAATTTCCCAGTTTCTTCACTCTCACTCATTCTGAAAATAACTTTAGTCTGGTAGCAATCCACTGTTTCCAAGGGATTTTCTACTCCCCAGCTTCCCATTCAGGAGATGTGCGTGTTTTAAGTGTACCACACCTTAACATGGAAGGAGTTGCTCCCTCTGTTGATTAGGGGGCAAAGCTGAGAGTCCAACCCCAGTGGAAGTTACAGACAGAGTAACACTATGTTTCCAAATAGAGATTATGTTTGTCCTTCCTTTCTTTTGTTCTTTTCCTTAATCACAAATATCAGTAATCCAGCCTGAAAGTACAGGGTTTGCTCTTTGTATACGGAAAACATGGACTCTTTCTACAATAACTAAATAACAACCAAAACACATTACAAGAAAAAAATACATTCAAAAATTTCTGATCGAGCCATAAAAAGGCAGGACATATTACAATGAAAGAAAAAGCAACATCACCTGAAAAAAGCAATACCTTCAAAGAACCAGTTAGATGAAAAAGTGAGGCCAATTCACGGCTGCCCTGTGCCTTGCGCAGTCATTTGCTCTAGCACACAGTGGGCGTACAACACAACTATTGCAGTGTTAGCATTTCACACCCATTTTGCACAATGGTGACAATTACAAAAGATGCTGGGCACTAGCGACCCAGACTCAGACTCTTCACAAATGGGCTCAGTGGATGCCAGCTAACCAGAGGGAAGGTGTGTTCTTGCACTGCGAGTGGAGAAGCTATCCAACCACACTATGAAATTATGAACTTCGGCACTAGTAGCCATGTGTTAAGCCACCAGGGCCCATCATCGTTCCTCTAGCATGAGCTCTGCTACCAGCCTTGGCTGCATGCCGGAGAAAGTGTATATGATTTATACATTACATTAGCATCAGTTACTCAGAGGGGGAAAAAGCCTTCCCATATCCCAGTCTCCACACCAGTGTGTTAGTCCTCTCCTTCCACTCATATCCTTGTCTATTACTTTTCCCACTCCCAATGCCATTAGTCCCCTTCTCCCCGCCCCTCAGCTCTCCCTCCTCCAAGCTAGGCACTTTTCAGCAGCTACTGCTCTTCCCCTTCCCCTACCACCTGTTTAGTGTGCCCAGCTCAAGACTCCTCCCCTATCTCCCTTTGAGATCTCATTGGAGGTAAGTGGGGGGGAGAGGAAATGAGAGCATGAAAGGCACTGATTGACTAACAAGGGGAGAAGGCAGGGAGACCCAAGGTAGAGGGCAGAGGGCCTGGAGCCAGAGATTTAGCAGAGAGGCTGGAAAAAACCTGAAGCTTCTGGCTAAAGTCATGGGTTAGGCAGGTCCGTGTGCTACTAACATTCTCCCTTCTCATCTTGGCACCTTGTACCGTACCTATGCTGTGTGTTTACAAAAGAAACTGCATCTCAGTCTGCTCCTTACGAGAGGGAAACAAGAGATCATAGGGACCCAACCAGGTTATCCAAATCCCCCACTGGACTCTCAGTTCAGCACACAGCTGTGTGAAATAGGTACAGAGCGCTTGACTAAGAGATGGCAGAGCAGGAACATTGCCATGTACAAATATTTGATGGGGATGGACACCAAAGATGGAGAAGAATTACAGTACTGAAGGGGGTAATCTCCCATGAGAAGGGATGGAGGCTCCACTACAAGGCACTTTTACAACTAGACTGGGCAAAACACCAGAAACTGTCCTGTAGGGGACAATCCTGCACTATCCCCAGGGAGAGGGACTGGATGATCCGGTAGGTCTTCTCCATTTCCAACATTTATGCACCTAAGCATGGATTTGAGCATCCAAATGTGGGATCTGGCTGTTCTATTAATAGATCGTAATCTGGTGATTAGATCAGGACTCATGGGGGAAATGGCACTTAATGGTTAGAGAAAAGGACTGGGACTTAAAGGTTCTGCTTTCTGTTTCCAGCTTTACCACTAACTCAACATATGACACTGGGGGGGGGGGGAACCTTCTGCCGTGACTCAGTTTCCCCAACTATAAAATAGATACCTTAAAACTAACCTACATCACTGGGGTGTTGTGAGGATGAGTTAATTCATATTTGTAAAGTGCTTTCACAGCCTTGGAGGAAAGCAGCTATAGAAGACAGAGTTTGGCTATTAAGAGCTCCTGTTGCCTCCCTGAAGACTGAGAAGTGTTCTGTTTAGCAAGACGATGACCAATCCTACAGCCCTTACTCCCAGGAGTATCCCCATTGATATTTGTCAATACACAAGCAGCAACCATATACTTTCAGGAGGAATGACTTATTTTAGATTAAGGGGCAATAATAAAACCTAGGAAAGGCATCTCTGAGCAAGAGCACAGTGTGCGTGTCTCCCTCTAACATGCAACTCACAAACTCTGTCTCACAACATAGCAGTCACCTCTGCAGATAAGCAGCTTTCTTAGAAATGTAAGGGCGCAGTATAAAACAAATGAGGTCAACAAAGAAATCAAGGAACTACTTAGGTTGTGCAGGATTGGGTCCAAAACTATACATTTCAGGCTCTGTACTATGATAACAGAATCTATATTATTCATGTATTTTTAGGATAACAGAATGTGAGTGAAATCATAGACCCATTAACTTCAGTGGCATCAGGATTTAAACCCATATTTCTTACTTTTTCAGCTGTTCCTGCTGCTTCCCAGCCCGAAATCACAATCCGGTATTGAGGGCATTATGATCATTTCCTTAGTAATCAGGTTTGATGGCTCAAACAAGGGGTTATTACTCCAGATAGAGAAGAAGCAACAGGATCATGTCAAATGTGAAAGTAGTAAAAGTTCTGTTGGATCCATAGCAAAAGGAAAGTAAAAGTCAGGGAGAATAGACATTTTAAGATGGTCAGTTATGCCAGACACAAAAATAATTGATTCCACATTGAATGCTCTGCAAAAGTTTCAGTGAAATGTCACACTGCCTTTGGAGATCTAAATTGTTTGTTCGATCCATTCTCAAAACAAAGGGACAGGGGCATTATTAATCTGAGAACAAAGGTGCCCATTGTGAATGGAGCTTCAGTGCCAGGCTCCCTGCTCCAACCAGCAAGGAGATTAAACACCACGGCTCTACGGACAGGGCTGAGTGCCATGCCTCACATTATCACTCACAGGCTGCTACCAACTCTCAGTGACCCTCTTACTGCTCAATCACTGCAGGCTACAAAACTAGCAAGTCTTTATTTTAATCTCTTCTCTGCAGAGACTGATTCTGCATGTCCCCCTTCTAAAATGGCATGCAGTGCTATGAGTGTCTCCTGGCTATGCTGTGCTGAGTACATGCAGAAAGATTAGTACTGCACTGCCAATGTGCATGGCAATGCCAATGAGGGTGGCATTATGTTTCACCATATTGCCACCAGAAGTATCAGTTCCCTTGGGAAGGGCAGCACTGAGAAATATATTGACAATACAGACATTGGTATAGCTTCATTTAGTTAGCTGAACTCTTCTTTTTTTTAAATTAGAAGAGTTGGGGCCAATCCAAAACCCAGATCTAAGGGTTTGATCCTGCTCCCATTGACTTTAATGGTGCAGGATCAGGGTCAAAATACCCCTGAATTTGGGAGGCTTGAGTTCCAGGTTCAAACTTTTCACCTTGACCCATCTCGATGAGGGATTAAACCTAAATCTCAGACCTGAGCACCCTCTAAATCAGTTGGTATTTGGAGCTGGACTCAGCTATTCTATAAGATGGAAAGTTAAAGCATTAACAGAACTGGTAGGTTTGTAGTTTTCCAGTTGGCCAATAATGGGGTGTGTCAGACACTGTCCCAGAGCATACTTCTAATGAAGTTAGTTTGAAATGGAGATGGATTTGTTGGTTTACTTCCTTTTTGGAGCACCTGCAGCACCACTGACACTGGAATGCTGTGGGAAGAGGGTTTATTAGTTAACTACTGCTGCTAGAAGAGTAAAAGTTATTTGTTGTTGTTTCAGGTCCAGTATGAAGAGAGGAGGTTTGCTTAGGTTTCTCAATGAATATTTAAAAAAAAAAAAAAGATACTAATCTGGAGGGACTTTCAGCTCTAGATACTAACAGATGTAAAGTAATTCAAAGTGCTGGGCCTCAACAACTGGACAGCATCTTTTGTTCAAAGCCAGTCAATATAATAGCTACCTAATTATTTGTACCAGTCCTCACAGTACTACAAAGGGAGGCTCTCAGCTGCTCCAACACAAAGATACTAGCCCAAATATTGCTCTGCTAAATTAAAGTCTGCTTTGGCATCACAGAAGGGCCTGAACCACAACATTCAGCTCCAGACCTGAATGTTCCCAAAGTTGGGGGACATTTCAATCCAGGGTTAGGGATTGGCCAGTCATAGAAGTTCAGGCCAAGCCAAACACCAAGTTCAGATCCGGATCCAAAGGGTTGGTTGGATCTGGGGTATTGGTTTGGGCCTTCTTGTAGATGGCACATTGCAGCTTCCTCTCTAAGTTCTAATCTCCTCCCTTTCCAGACCCCTTTTAAAACCTCTTATTCTGTAGCTATTTAGATTTTGTAAGTGGGCTCTGCGTGAACTAAGTCAGCTGAGCGGGAAAGCAGTGAGGGGAAAGCAGAGCTGGCACTACTAGAGCAGCTGGGGAAGGGGTTAAAAGCAGCCTTTTATTTTTAGCCAGTGGAAAAAAGTTTCCCAACTATTGGAGGAACAAAGCTGGGGGTGACCTAGCTAGGAGGGAGGGAAAACTAAATCGTCCTAAAAGTAAGTTGTCTCCTTAGTTGCTTCCTGTAACTGGGTCCACCACCTCCCATGCACCCCTTCATGGTATAGGGGCATACTACAGGCAGGCTGACTCAGTTTCCCCTCTTGGACTGTTCAAATAGAAGCTGCCTTCAGGTTTTTCCTTGGTCAAAAATACTCCACCATGGGGACCAGGTATATACATATAAAACAAATTGCATATAACACTCAACATCTCCAAACCAAGTCCACATAACACAAGATTTCTCTTCCTCCTGCCTGCCCAGGGCCTTTCCAGTCTCTCCCAAACCCCCCTGATCTCAGGCTCTCCTCAATAAGCACCCTTTCTTACTCACCTACACTTCCCCCTTCACTGGGGCCAGCTTCTGCCCTTTATAGGGAATTGCCTGATTCAACCCAGGTGTGCCTCATTCCATAATCAGGGTTGGCTAGCTCCAGCCCATAAGGGGCAAGCCTCCCTGTTACGCTTCCCTTGTAGTTGAATTACAGCTGCTCAGACTTTACTTCTGCTTCAAAGTTAGTGAAGCACAGATCATTGCTTTGTGAAACAGAGCACCGCTCTAGTGACCCCCTCATTGCTGTGTGCTTGTTTCATTTATATATTCTCCTCCCTCCCAGAAAAAGAGATTGGCATTGGGATTTGGACTCCTAAGTACCTAAATGCCTTTTGAAAATGAGATTTAGGCTCCTAAATCAGTTAAGTATTGTAATACTGAACCCAGCAATGCCTAAATACCTTTAAAACTCTGGGCCTAAGAGACTAATGCAGTTCCCAGCTATGCGCACACAGTGCCCAGTGACTTCCAGGAATATCCCCGCAGTATATGTGAAGAAGGAACTGAAACCTAATGTACATGAACACAGAACATAAAAATGTCCATACTGGGTCAGAAACAGTGGTCCATCTTAGCCCAGTATCCTGTCTTCCAACAGTGGCCAATGCCAGGTACTTTCAAGGGAATGAATAGAAGAGGGCAATCGAGTGATCTGTCTACTGTCATCCAGTCCCAGCATCTGGCAGTCAAGTCAAATCAACAAATCCATGAAAACAAGAAGCAACAACCTATGAAGTGTCTGAGGGCATCTCACTACAGAACCGAGAAAAATAATTTATCCCTGGATTGGAGGACATTCCTAGTCTTGGCTCAAACACTGGGGAAGATCCTTTGGTCTAGCTGAGCTCCACTGGAGGAGGAAGAAAAGATGGCTTTAAGCTGCCTTTGTTCCTCCCTGGTCAGGGGAAGCTTTGGCCTAGAGTGTGACTTAGAGCAATCTCGGGGCTGCTGTAAACTATACCCAGCTCTCTATGACCTCTAAGATGCTGTTCAAACAGCCAGGGAACTTAGAGGTGCTCCAATCACATGTCCTATTGCTTGACCTTACCCCCCACCATACTGGGGGCAGAGCATGTAGCAGAGCTAATTACCATCCTCACACCACCCAGGAATTCCTCTCCAGTCACAGGGAATTCCCAAGTAGCCAGATATATCAGGGTTCTATCTGCTTTGCATCATCTGAGAGTAACTGAAGCAGGTTACTGGCCCAGTAACTCCTTCTCTGATCTTTGGCAAGCTACTTAAAAATCTCTGTAAAATGGGGACAACAATACCTGCCTATGTCCCTATTTTGTGTAAATGTTAGAAGGATTAGTTAGTGAATGTGGGTACAGTGTGCCATGTAAATTCTAAATACTAATATTCTGTAGCATTTACAGGCAATTTAAGTGGCAGAACTGATCCCTTAGTAAGAGGCTGTAATCTACTAGGAAAGAAGCTGATCTTATTATAGCAATGGATGATAAATGACATTTATTCTCAAACCACTCTGCTGCCAAGCTCTTCATCAGTTTTTGCTATTGTGCCATATTTAACCTACCCTGATTTTCCTGGACATGGCATGACTTCCCATCACACAGAAATTGTCCTACTCTGTGACACACACTTTCCTGAAGAACACTTGGCTTTCCTTACAGGAATTCCTGTATGCTTAGGAGTCCTGGAAATGTGACAACGTTCCTACGGAAAGGTGGCTCCATGCTCTTAGGCAAGGGGTGCTGAGTTGTTCACTTGAAAAGCTGCTTGATCTTGAGGGGTGGACGGGAGGAGAAAGGAGGGATTTAAAGTGGCTTTGCTATACTTGTCAGGATGACTTTTAGTGCATTAGGAATGATGCAGTGAGGCACTAAGTGGTACACAAGTGATTAACAGTGAGACTGCGTAGCTCCAGAAACAAAAACCTACATTAATATTTGGTGAAGGGGCTGACTGAGGCCTGGTCAACATTTAAAATTTAGATCGACACCCCAGCGTTGCTCAAGGGTGTGAAAAATTCACAGCCATAGCTATGCTGGCCTAGCCCCCTGGGGTAGACGTGGCTGGGCTGATGGAAGAATCCCTCTGTCAACCTAGCTACTGCCACTCAGAGGGGTTGAGTTCCTACAGTGACAAAGAAAACCCCTTCCATCACTGTACGAGGTGTCCACACTACAGGACTACAGTGGCATTGCTACAGCACCATAGCTGTGCCACGGTAGTGCCTGTAGTGTAGACACGACCTGAGATAAGAAGAGAGGCACACCCAGACCCTGCAAGACTTAGTTCCATCAGTGGCAATGTGAGCCAGTAGGAGATTCAGTATGTTTCAGGAGAGCAGCACACATTTATCTAGGAGAGGGGCCCCGATTCTCTACTCTGGTAGACCAGTTTTATACCAGTGCACCTCTGTTGAAATCAACAGTTACACTGGCTTAAAACTAGGATAAGAGAGTGAGAATCAGGGCCTAGATTCACACTCATCTGTGGAGCAGACGCCTGGAACCATTATTAGCTTGTGGAATACTACCCGTGCAGGAGGAGAAATCAATTGCCTGAGAGAAGATCCATGGTGTCAATCATGATGAATTACTTACCTTTGGTAAAGCACTTTAAAGATGTATCGTGCTAATTATTAATAGGGATGGAAAGTAAACATGTCCCTTTACCACTCATGGAAACTAGGTGAAAACTATTAGCAATTGGAGCTGTGAGCTGAGCCTAGTATTTGTGTTTCAAGGAGCTGAGTTGGGCCCCTTGTGTTTAATCGTATTAATTAGTCACGTTCTGGGTTTTTTAATGCCTATAGGAGCATGATGGGGTAAAAAGAACACAAAGGGCATGACCGTGCTCTTTCTGAAGCCTTTAGTAGCTTTACTGCCCAGTTCAATGGGGGCATGATTAAGCCTGAGTCCTGGGGCCTCATTCACCATTGCACCTACACCTTGTGCAGTCATTCACACCTGTGTAATGTCAGTACCATCCTAATCTGGTAGCATTTTACACCCACGTTGCACTGTGTAAATGACATCTCAAGATGCAGGAATCATAGAGTCAGTCCCTTTCCTTTCACAACATTTCTGTTCCTGGATGATGGAGACAGCATGAGAAGAGTAGATGTCCTGTTATTTCAGCCCCTTAGAAGACTCCTGCAAACACCATAAAAAACCTAAATGCCAATACAAATTCCAAGACTTTACCATTGATTACAGTTTACGCAGAATGTGAGTGCACAGCCCTATTAACACCACAGAGCCTCCTCCCTACAAACCAAAAGCCTTGTAAGATTTTAAATTTAATTGAGGAAGAAGATGGAGGAGAGGCAGCTCTTGTCCCAAGGAGTTAAGAGAGTGTTTTGTTTGCACTGGAGTCCATGGTGAGTCAAAACAAGAAAAATATTAATATCCACAGAATCAAGCAAGTCAGCCAGAAAGGATCTTCTCTTCTTATTCCTTAAATTAAAAGAGAAAGTTCAACCTAAAAGTCTTCCCGTTTTCAATACAATTATTACCAAGACCAACTTACAAAACTTGTCGTCAGGCCTAGCTACAACAGGGCTAAAAATTGTAGTGTAGATCCCAACTGCTGGAATATTGTTAGACCCTGTCCGCACTACAACTTTCAAGCTTGCTGTAACGGGTGAGTGGAAAACCATCCTGTAATGAGTCCCCATATTTGGTTATAGTAGACAAGATGTTCACTGCAGATAATATAATACACATTTAAGAAAACAAATAAATAAATAACTCCCCCTCCTGTCGTTCCCCGCCCCCCCCCCCCCGGCAAAAAAAGGCAAATCAGAACTAACCTGGGTTATCCCTACAGATCCTGTTTTCCTCTCCTCACTCTCTTTGTTTGGGGTCTGTACATTAAGTTCAGGACTGCATGGCATCAGTGTAAGAAAGACCCACCTTCAGGTGATTTAGTGCAGCTTTTATGACAGTGGTGGTGTTCTGCTGGAGAAATAATTACAAATAACTAGGTCCCCCTAGTGTTCTGTTGCTGTAGAAAGTACACTGATTCATTTGCTTCCAAGAGAAGTTACAAAAATCGCATTTCTGTCTAGGTTCTCACATGACCCCCATCACTGCAGTGAGGGGCTTGATCCTGCAAGGTTCTGATCAGTTTGGCCCTGATCCAGCAGCTTATTTAAGCACGTGCTTAACTTTAAATGTTTTAATAATTCCATTGATTTTAATGGGACTATTCATGTATTTAAAGTTAAGCATATGCTTAAATGTATTGCTGGTTTGGGCCCGAGAGTTTAGCACACTGCAGGATCAAGCCCTATCTGAGCACCTCAGAAACATCACCAAGATCTTTACAGTAGCTACAGTGACAGGGACAACCTTTTATTCAATCCATTTAGCCACCAACCTTCAGTATGGTGAAACGATCTTAAATACTGAGAGGAAGAAAAAGATAATCTGCATGAAAAGTTTAACATAGACAAAGTTGTTTATTTAATAGATGGGTGCAGAAAAGTTGGCTCTGTCTGTCTGTCTGTCTTAGGCTTTATAGGTATCAGCTACTGTAGACAGATGAATGCTTGTATCCATTATTCAAGAGAAGCCCTAAAGTTCTGTTACAAATTATTTTTTTTATTAATCAGTTTATTCTGTTAAAAAAAAAGAAGCCAAATCATTCTGCTCCAAGACATTCCCTGAATGCTGCTGCACTATTGCCATTCTTAGAAATACCATCAGAGTGACCTTCTCCTTGTTCTGTTCCCATGGTATTTCACTAAACAGTTGTAAGAGAAACTTCATTAAAGTCGTAGGAGTCTGTTCTCTCATGGGTGCATTCACATAATTCTCAATAATGTTAACCTTTTGGAGACTGCAGACATATAGGGCCTGATTCTCCCCTTCATTACCCCAGCTCTACACTGGTATAACTCCATTGATTTTAATGGCCTTATATCAATGCAGTGGAAAACCAAGCCCATTTTTTTTCCACTTCTGTGAGAATTTGGTGCTAGTGAAAGATGCCACATTAAAAACTCTAGAGACAGAAGTCCTCTATTTAACCTCAAAACTGATACAGTACAGACAGCAATGCTACCAGTTCCGCTCCAGATCACCCCACCACACTTCCTAATCTTGCCCTTTAGTGACTTCCCCTCAGGTAAAATAACAGAGTAGTCTACATGGCCCATTTAGTCCTGGGCCTCTGTACAATTGACAGTAGTGACGACAGCTTTTGTGAGGTGAACGTTGGGCCACTGGAAACTGGTCTAAGATGCACCAGCTGCTGCTACCTCAATCCTAAGGTACACTGAAGAGCCATAAGGTAGCAGGGCTCATCCAATCTATCATCAGGCCCTTCCACTGCCTCAGTTTCCCCTTCATGAGCTCCCCAATAACCGCACATAGGGACCCATGTCATTCAAGTGCACCCCTTTCTTGGGATTCTATAATTGATTAAAACCACATCACAGTTCAAATGTCAGCTTAAACCAAAGCCAGTCTTTTCTCAACTCTACAGTTTCTTCAGCCCCTTGCTGGCTCAATAGTTCCATCCCATTCTGAGGTCCTGCTCCCTGGTATTCCTTTCACCACATTGACATATAAGCCATATACATCTCTTAAGGCTTCTGGCCCCTGCCCCTCATGGCAGATAGCTCCAGTCCGGCCTTTCCATCTGATTGGTGTAGAAAGTGACTTCCCAGGTCTTCTCTAACCCTAAGTCTCCTACAGGTTTATCTCCCAAGTTCTCCCAATTCCTCCCCACAGACACCCTGCAGAACTCTCCCCAACATACTCGCAGGCCCAGAGCCTCAAAGGTATGTAGGCACCCAACTGCTATTAATTTCAATAAGCATTAAACACTCTTAAAACCCTGAGCCTCACTGACTGAATTCAGGCTGCCCTTATATTCCCCAGCAGGCCTGATTCCTAGTCATGCACTTCCATCACATGACACCCGGACTGCGAGGTAAACTAGTCATATTGAGGTTGAACCCAACACTCGCTTAAAGGCTCAGCTCACTTTGTGACACACAAAAGGGAAAAGATAGGGACAGCAAAGACACAAAATGCAGATTCTGTCACTGTGGATTGTGGTGGTGCCTAAAACTGGAGCTTAGATGTTTAAGTCTGGGGGATGGGTAACTAAATACATTGCTGGATCCAGCCTGAGTGCCTGAGCCATTCAATTCACTTATATTTATTAAAACCACATATGTGGTCAAAATAATCATCATGTAAAGTCCTATGGGTCACACTACAGATTTTAAACTATTATACAGACTGGCTTTATACTCCACTTGGTGTTGAATCTAAGCCCTGTCTTGACTAGTGACATTGTTCCCATAGTAGTAATGTACTTCAAAGGGGGGTGGGAGGAAGGGACAGCTAAGAAAAAAGAAAAAAATGGTATAAATAAGATCCTTCACGATGTGAGGGGAGTCAAAGCATTTTATTGGCATTTATTTGGGATGACCTGCATAACCCACCCATGATCCAACCACTTATGAGTAATGTGGTCACCCCAAACACATTGAAATAAAAACTTTATAGCACCTTACACCTGCATTCATTCACTCACTCTCTGTCTCATTGGTATAAGAACACATTCCCTATTTTTATAGCAAGAGTTAAAATCCTCTGTTTAGATTTTCACCTAGAACAATATCCATTAGTATTTCTATTGCTGAATCTAGCTGGCTGCAAAGACTACAGTACCTTTTTTAAAGAGACACTCACTGCTTATTGAGACATTTCATTTAGAACCAAACTTCTGTGGGAGGAGGTATGATCTAGTGTTAGATCACACTACAGAGGTTCTGTACCCAGTTCTGCCACTGACTCTAGGCATGACCTTGGGCTAATCACACAGGGATAACGTTTCAGAAGGGCAAGAGTAATTTGCACCTGCAAAATGTGTGCCAGCATTTTTATATCCACAGCTGAATTGTGAATGCAAATCTAAGTACTTGTACTCCCAGCTATCAAGCTGTGAGGGAAAACTGGGTAGTTACTGGTGAAAATATTCACATTTGTGCTCACTATTAATTTTGTGTTTGCAAAATGTGGGTTCAAATTGTCCCTCTGCCTCAA
The DNA here is from genome assembly GCF_002925995.2 of Terrapene triunguis. Classification (NCBI taxonomy): domain Eukaryota; kingdom Metazoa; phylum Chordata; order Testudines; family Emydidae; genus Terrapene; species Terrapene triunguis. The sequence goes on from NW_020664436.1 coordinate 3,661,742, forward strand.
AAACAAGGACACTTGGCCTCAACTCTTCTAAAAATATACCCCTAATTCTCTCTTGCTCTGTTTTCCCCATAAGTAAAATGGGGCTAATACATTGTAATACACTTTGAGATCTTTGGGTAGAATGTGCTTTGTATAAGTGTAAATTGTACATTATACAATACTCTCTGTATTTCTCTTCTTCAGATTTTCTTCATTATTGGGGACATTTGCATGAAAACAGTAACCTTGTTTCTTAAAAGTTCATTTGTTTTTGTTTTGTATTCTTGAATTGAAGTCAGAGTCCTTTATTTGTGACAGCATAGTAATTGCCACAGCACCCATTCATAATGCTATAAAGAGAAGGTATTGATGACTTTTCAGCCAAGTGTTGATGAGGAGGAAGGTACAGGAAGGTCCATTAACAGTAGAGACACCAAAGTCAGAGCTTCATATTTGACCTTCTTCCTATCCTGCCCCTTTACTGAAATTCCCAGATCCAACCCACCCCTATGTCATTGCCATGGAGCCTGATCCCTTGTCCGTACCTAATCCAGATCTGAATTCAAAGGCTATCTCTTTGGCTTGCCTCTTCCTAACAGTACTAATTTCCAGTACAGTGCACTGGCCATAAGTACAATATATAAAGAATATTTTTGTTCCACTGTCCAAGACATTAAGTTGATCCCCCATCTCTTAACCTGTCTCATCCCAGCTCAGCCACATTTCTATTCCCTGCCCCTTTGCTATGATGGAGGACTTGCCTCCTGGTCATCCAGCCCTTTCCTAAAGCCTGTGGTCCTTGAATGGGTTCCTGTTGTACAAAGTCTTCTGGGAAGCCTCTTCTTGTAGCCTTAACTGTTGGGATCAATTTCTGGTGAGCAAGGGTGTTCTAGGTCTAGCTATCTCCTATCCCACTTCCCACACCCAACGGATGGATTTTCAGAGGAGAGAGCTCTTCTGTTTGGGCAGCTTCTTACTGCAGCAAAACTCCCTCGCTCCCCGAGTCAGTGCATATCTGCTAGCACTTCAGTTGGTCTTCCATTCAGCCTATGGTTGAAGCTGTCTCTGAAAAACGTAAGGGTAAGATTGTGCCTGACTTTGCATAAATGCACATGGTTGGGGAGAGGGCCCAAGGACCCTTCCCTTCACTCTCATGTCTCTGCAGAGGAGCCACTCACAGTCCTGGTCCTTGCTTCCCCAGGTAGTCTGGTACTGGCAGAGGCATTAGATTCTGTAAAGGAGATAGAAGGGGTGGGACAAATGTGGGACCAAGGTCCCACCTCTCCAGCAGAGCACCAGCCAGAAGAGGTAGGCTGTGCTTTGTAACAGGGGCTAGCAGCAGGCACGACTCTCAAAGGCATTGTGCCTGCCTAAACTGCTACTGGGACAGTAGGCCTCCGCATCCTTAGCAGCCACACCACTATGGCATTGTGTTTTAAATCCACAGTCAGTTCTAAGTGATTTGCTTGGGAGGATTGGCAGGGAGGCAGGGGGCGGAGAGGATTAATGTCCAACTTCTTCACTTGATGCAAATGCCAGTCCCCTTGAGTGTTAATTAAACCTTCCTCTGCACAGACATACTTTGCTTAAGAAACATTTACCTTTCCTTTTTTTATAACCTTAAGAAAATTTGGGAGGAATGCAAATTGTTTTGTTTTCCATCTTCCTGTGACGGCAGCAATTTATTTATAGCCAGAAACCAGAGGACAGTTCTCACGTGGCTGCTGAAAATTAAAACAGCATGTAGGGTTTGGTTTTGTTTTGCTTTTATGCCTTTGCAGTTCCAATCTCTCTCTGCGTTCCCTAAATCCTTGTTATTGTAACCAGAGCCACATTTCACATTGCTACAATTCTGGGGTTATGTAAATTCTCAGGGCTTTAAAGGAAAGGGCCTGCACACTCTGTGCAGGGCCATGGGGAAGTTGACACAAACAGTTATGGCTGACATATAGGGATGGGCAAAGGTATTCAGATAAACTAAGAACAGACAGGAAATTTAGGTCAAAACTCCAGAGTGAACCTCAACTGAATCTCTTTTTGAAAGGCACAAAAGTTGCATGTACTTTATCATCCCAGCATTTTCATTTTTGCGCATCTCTGTATAGCAAGGGAATTTGGTTAGATGTTTTAGAAACTCTTCATTCAGTCTCTATCAGTTTCTACTGGTCTGTACTGGTTTCTACTGGAGGAGCAGTAATCACAAGAACCAATAGACTTTTTATATACGAGCATCATTTTTACAGTCATCATGAAATACATACAGTACATTGAATATATTTACAGTCATCATGAAGACCTTTATTTTATATTAAATGAAAATCAAAACAAGAACAAAATCTTAATGAAAGAGCAAGAGACAGAGCACAGTGTGTGTGTCTCCTCTGCAGCAGGCTGCATCTCAACACAAGGGCAGCTGCATTTGCAGCAAGTATGGGGAGGGTATCTTCTCCTTTTAAAGGTGCAGTACATACCACTCATCTGTGTGCTCCTGAGTAACAAAGTTGCAGTCCTGACTCTATCTGTGAATTTCCATATGGCCAGGGGCAAGTCAATGCATGTCTCGGACTCCATTTCACTAAAATACAGATAATAACACCTGCCTCAGAGGAATGCCCGGAGGCTTGGCAGAAGCTCATCTCAGACCTCAACATTTGGAAAACTCAGCTAAATATAAAAGATTTTATATTTTATATAAATATAAAACCCATCTTTCTGCCCCTGCCCCCACTCCAGCTCTGAACCATGTTGAACTTGTTGTCCAGAGGGGCCCAAACCGAACACTCCAGACTTGTGTGATTTTCTTTGTAAGGCATAGTGCCTCCTGGTTGCTGAAGGATAGTAATGAGAGCAATGGGAATTGCTACATCTTTAAAAAGGTCTGGCCAGGGCCTCCCAGCACTCTCCTGCCAACACTTGCCAATGTGCAGGGAGTGAGGGGACCATGGCCACCTCTAGGGCCATTCAGTGTTCCACGCAGCCCTAGCCAAAAATATGGCTGCCATCAGGGGACAGGGCTTCCTGTATCCTCTCCCCATCTAATGCATATACAAAAAGCCACTCAAGATAATTTCCCTAACATAGTCAACCAAGAAGCAGTGCATTTAAAAGTGTGATGTACTGCAGAGCCCCACAGTCACACTCAGTGATCAGCTGGGTCACTGCTGAACCTCTGCTTAGGACTTTCAAACAGTTTCCTGGTGTTTATTAAATGGCCAGTATGATGGGAGGAGAGCTCTTATTAACGGACAAAGGTTCCTACTCAGCTGATAGCCAGTCCTGGGGCACAGATGATGGTAGCTGCTATTGTTATGAAAAAATAGCAATTTAAAAAAATAAAATCTAATGACCTACTTCAAGACTTGCTGTTAAACAAGATCCCTGCATGGCTCCAGAGGTTATATCAGTTTTTCATGTGTAATTGCTTATTCAATGAGAACCAAGACCTGCTGCAGTCTAGTTCTGGCTCTGATCTTGACTATCTGGCAAGTGACTTTAGGCAAGTGACTGAATCTCTCTGTGCCTCCCACAACTCCATTTGAAGTGAATTGGAGGTATGGGTGCTCTGTGTGTCTGAAAATTAAGCCTTAGGGGCCCAATCCAATCCCCAGTGAGATCAGTAGAAGAGTTCCCATTTAATTCAGTGGATCCCAATCAGGTCATGAGGTGTTTAAAACTGGGACCCCAAAAATGAGGCACCCAAAACAAATAGATATTTTTGAAAATGTAGTCCTTAGTGACTAGCCCAGGATGGCATAGCAAGATACAGACAGAGGGAAACACAAATCAAGAGATTGTCACTTTCCAAAATCTTTGGGTATAGACAATTTAACAAGGGCGTGTGGGGAGCAATGAAGAAGGTAGTAGAAGGCTCACTTTGACCCTAAATGAAAGGATTCCCAAAATCACATACACAGATTGATCTATGTTACCCTTCATTACTACACACCTACATAAGTCTGGCTACTGGTCAGTTTTTTAGCTACCCAAATATTTTACTTTAACCAGGCATGGATTCCTTCCTTCCTTCTGAAGTACTGTGAGGAAGTCTATGTGTGTGTTATACAAGAAGCGGTTTCCACTAGTCTAGGAAAGCCTCTTGAACCAACTATTTTAAGATGACTGGTTGCACATCAACTAGAACTCAAAAACACCATAGGACATGATGGTTCAATTCCAAATATGCCTCCTACCATCCTCTTCTGCAGATTTCAGTCTCTTATTTGAAATTGTCAGGAAAGGGTTCAGAGTTTAGATGTGTGTAGACATCTAAATCATCAACACCACTTCCTGCTTCATGCTGAGTTTTTAATCACAGGTCTCCCATCCAAGCACTGACCACGTTGCTTAGCTTATAGAATTTAATAAGCAAGCAACTGGGAGTTGTTGGCTACAGCAGCAGCCTAGCCCTCACCTGCAGCCCATTAGTTTCCATATCGGAGTTTACAAATATCTTGTACAGTTGCATACGCCATGGTGGATGTTGCTTTGTTCAGCATAGCCAGCCAGGCAAATGCAGGCAAAGAGGCTGCTTTCAGACCTGTGACACAGTCTGCCCACAAGAGACCTTTTGCAGCTCCCTGGTACCAGGGCCGGCTCCAGGCACCAGCCCACCAAGCTTGTGCTTGGGACGGCACCTGGAGGGGGGCGGCGCGGCGCTCCGGCGGCCAGGGAGAGCGGGGCCACAGCCGGGCTCGCTGCCCTCCCCCCGGCGCTCTGGCCGCCCTGCCCCCTGCGCTCTGGCTGCCGGGGGGAGAGCAGAGCCCCCGCCGGGGCTCGCCGCCCTCCTCCCGGGGCCCCGGCCGCCCCCCCCCCCCCCCCCGGGGGGGGGGGGGGGGGGGGCGGAGGCTTTTTTGCCTGAGGCGGCAAAAAAGCCAGAGCCGGCCCTGCCTGGTACAGTTCAAGTGAGCCAGAATCATAAAATGTTGATATTTTCACGCAGAACAGACTGTACAACAGAGAAGCCTGAAGAAACGGGCCTATAGGGAAATCTCCCCACAGATATCAGACATTTATGATGAGTTTGAAATTTAAAGGCCCGTGCTGGCCCAGCAGTTGAATGTGGCAGAGCTCTGCTTAGGCTCGGGTTAGATGGCCAGTCCCACACTACAACGGCAGCACCCTCAGCTGCTGGGTAAGAAGGGATGGGCAGAACAAGCGGCTGTGGCTGGGAAGGTGAAGGCTATGTAGTAAGGGAAGTGGAAGCAGTGTTCCAGCAGGGTTATGAAGAGCCCTTTCCTGAAAAATTTCCTCTAGTAATTCAGTATCGCAGCATCTTCTGAGCTGCTACTTTTTCTCCCTGGTGCCATCACCTACACCCACAAAACTCAAGCAGGACAATGACAACTTCTGGTATAGGCATGATGAAAATGACCCAAACTAAGGAGAGGTGAGAGTGTACCTCTGAGGATGGGGTAAAGTCTGCCAAAAGATCACTGGGAGTAACAGATATGCAGAAACTAAAATAATGCAATGACTAATACATGCTTGTGTGATGAATATTTAAAAGTGAGTCCTCTCTTTTAAGGAATATGCACACAGACTGTGGAACAAACTCCTCAAGTCCTGGTACTGCTGACTAGAACCAGTACTGCATTCTCTGTTACCCTGAAGTTCCCAGGGATGCTGTTCAGAAGCAGTGTTGCGCTTACCTACCTGAAGACCCAGAACTACCAGCCCAATCTAGCATTGCATCTGTATGACATTCAGTGGCTTTAAAAGACTTTTCTAGGTGCCACAGAGCTGTGAGTTGCTTCTTATGAACCCTGAACCTGGAAGGGGGTGGTAAGAATTGTGCTAGACTATGTACAACAAATGTAGAAACCTGGCCAGGCTTGTGGTCCTTTGGGTCATTCAGTTTAAATATAAAAGTTGGAAAACATGGCTTCCACATTCATGCTGTGTGAGCTGATCCATTAACAAGAAACAGAACCAGTTTGGGAGCACTGAACCCAATCTTCATGGAAGTGTCCATTATTAACTAAAGGACATCGGCAGTTAATGGCAATGTAGATTTTGCAGTGATCATTCAGCAGAAGCAAGATTCAGGATAACATGACTTCAGTGGAAGTTGAGAGCACTCATCCTCCCTTAGGAGGTACAGCACCTCACCGGACCTGGTTCTAAGTTTCCAAACCCATGCTAGTTTGTTTGTGGTTTAAGTTTATTTTTATTTTTTGTCTAAAAAAATACATTAACTGATTCAAGTGGAAAAGAAAGTCCCAAGGCCCCTTGATATGTCAGTCAATAGTAGTTGAATTCTATTGGCCAATTGCACCATAGGAATCTGGAAGTCCTCCTAACACTGTTGGCCCTGGTACTGAAGTGCCCAGAAACAACTATTCCTGGTGCTGTTTTATCAGAGTTTAGGGACATACTTCCCAATAGACCAGTTAGGTCAAAGCTCAGGGCAACATCCAAGAGTGAAAAGAAAGAGAAACAAAAGGAGATACACAGGATTTTTCACAACCTGTTTCTATTTTGATTTGCCTTGGTCACGTGTCACTGTGGCCTACTGGGAGCTCTCTAATCATTTGGACTTTGTATCCAATGCATTCTGCTGTTTACTTAGAGTACTTTCCCTTTGATTAATGTAACACCAGTACCTTGGGCTAGCCACAGGGAGTGGGGGCAAGTTAACTTCCTGCTGTCACGTGAAGCAGGCAAGGATACAACATTTTCAGTCTTACCCCAGTGCTATTGACAGGCATGGACTAACCATCTCTTTTTTGAGTCAGTGCATTGTACAGAGCTGGATTATCATGTCCCTGCTCCATAACATTCTGGACAGACATTAGAGACCATATTTCAGCCCAGCTTTGTGTGAGCCTCCATTTTTGAACATGAAAATAATGGCAGATGCAGCAAATCTCACTTAGTTGTCTAAGTTCTTGATTGTTCTTGCAAATCAAAGGCTAAAGGACCTGAAATATAGTAGAGATTACTGTGCTGCCATTTGCGCCTGCAAAAATGGAGCCCAGTGATTGAAAACTTAGCTCCGAGACTCAAGGTGCTACACTCTCCACATGTGCGTTTTATGAAAGGCGCAAGGATGTTATGTGGAAGCGATAACATTTCATAATACCTGTTTTCATTTAGTTCTTTCTCAGACAAGTAGAAGCTTGGTCTGAATAAGGGCTGAGTAAAATCAAAGTAAGGGCCTCTGGAGATGGCCCATTGGGTGTGAGTATTAACATTGCCTTTGTGATTAATACAGGAGATGGTGAAGTGAATTGTTCCTTATAAATTTTTGCCTCCATTTAAAGCAAAAAATGTGTCATGCAGGGCAGTTGGACATTTAGACCTGAACATGTGTCCCTCAGAAAATGCATAAAGCTATTCTAGATAGGTCCAGGCACAGCTGGAAAACTATTCATGGGTTCCCTGAGAAAAAATTCACCTACTCAGAAAGTGCATCTGCTCTTCTCCCCAAAGCCTAACAGTGCTGAGTGCTAGAGACTCTGCTACACTCACATAGGCTAGCTGTCTGACTCCTGCTGACGATGAAAGGTTAAGGTCAAGCTTTGTACTTCTGTCACCGGCAACATAGGTCAGGACCTCTGCACCAGAGCCACAGGGATTCACTCATCGGGACATCTGACCCGCAGGGCAGTAAAAATATGGAAAGAAGCAATGAGGACATGTTCATATCTCAGTAGGACACAGCTGGAGAACAGTCTGTATTGGCAGGGCCCTGATGTTGTTATAACTTCCTCCCTGTATAATAGTGTCAAAGGAGGCTGACAGATCAGAAAATAGGCAAGAACCACAACTGATTGTCTCACCATGCATTCAGCTGCTGGCATCACAGTTTAATTGGTTCCCGCTGTATACGTGGCTTTGAAAGTAGCAAAGGACTAAAGTCTCCTTATGTTTGGTTAAGATGTTGCTTTCTTTAATCTGATGTGCAGACAACAAAGGAGTCTCCTGCATGGAGGGGGTCAGGATTCTGCTGAGGTGGATTAAAGCAGGGGACTCACATCCTAGGCATCCAGACAACACGGCCAGCAGTGAGTCAGTGAGAAATCAAGACCCCATTTGCACTAACATACTGCCCTGTTGCTGAGAATGTTCATCAGTGGAACTAAATTTTAAATCACCCTCTCTACGGAGGTGTCAACAATTGTTTTGTCCTGTTTACTCTAGCAAATAAACCAATTTCAGCCAATTGGGGCAGATCCATTACTGACAATCATTGTCAACAATGGACCAGTTTCCTAGTATAGACAAGAATCTATCTAAGGGGCATAGGGGGAGCAGAGAGGAAAGATAAAAAATCAGCAGGGGAAAAGGAATGGAAGGTAACATGCATTGAAAGTGATGAACATGGAATCCCAGAGAAGGGGAGCTAGATGGGCGGGGGGAGGTGATTTGTTTTCTTGGGCGGACAGTGTGATTCTGGTGGATCTATGCCATATTTACTCATAATGTGTATCTGCCAGCTGGTAGGCTAAGAACAGTACTGCCAGGAAGTTTCCATTATAATCTCCTATTTCAGTTGTTCATAACTTTGGCAACCAAAACACACCTCGCTACTCCCTACTTAAAGTAACTTGAAAAATATAGTTCTCTAAACTATACCTTCTTTCTTTATCCTCCCTCAACCTCAGGTGTACAGGGCAGCCATAAGTTTCTGCCATTTATTTCAGTCAAGTTGGTCTGCTCAGGTTTCTGAGTGTCATGTTGATAGATTTGGCTTCTTTCTCTATTGTTCTGCATAATGTTTCTCTAGATTGCCCTCTTTTTCTCTTTCCAGGTGGTGTCCAAATTATCACTCACTGTGGAAGTTGTGTTGGTGGCATCCTTAAAGTGTGTCCTAAATATGTCCATCGTCGTCTTCTTACCATATTTTATGCTTTAGATTGGTTTGTTCTACTTAGAATTTCTAATGTTGCAAGAAACCCTCTCCAATAGACTTCGAAGATCTTCTGCGGACATTTATTTTGGAGTGAGTTGATCTACTTATCAATTTATGTTCTAGACTTTGTGACTTTGCTTCATATAGGAGAACAGATATGATGCCAGTGTTAAAAAAATTGTATTTTTGTGTCAGTGCCCATCATGCTCCTTTTTCTAATCTTGACAAGTTTATGAAAGTAGTTTGCTGCTTTTGATATTTGTTGCCTGACATCAAGCAGGGTGCCACCAATATTGCACATCTCAATCTCTAGATAGTGAAAATGACTTATTTCTTCTAGCGTTTCTTTGTCCACTCTCATGGTTCATTTTTGGGACACTGATATATTAATGATGAACAACCAACTTGTTTTGCTGTATTTGCCAAAAGCTAGGTCTTTTCTTCCAGGTTTCCTGGAAACACATCTTCAGTCCAGGTCTTAAAAATTAAATGGTATCAGTGTAGCTTGACTCAAAGAGGCTGGACATTTTCCCACAAGTCTCTGTGTAAATTTTAACCTGTCAGGACTTCATAGCTCATACATTCGGTCAAACAGCTAAAAGCTTCCCCCCCCCCTTCAAACAAACAACAAAAAAGATCTAGGTTTGTTAGCTGTCATGAATCAACAGAAACACACACTAAAAACGCTCCTTTGTTTACAGTCAACTTTTTAAAAAATCCACCAAGGACAGAGAATTGACAGGAGCTTCTGGGGCTCAAAGCTCAGCTTGACACTAAGTTCAAATAAAAGCTGAACTGGGCAGGAACATGCGTCGCCAGCGTTTGAGTCAACTTGGGACTCAGTTAAGAGAAAAATTCTTCTTAAACAAAAACAAATGTGAACTTCAAAGCTTGTGACAAGAAATGTCGACTTTAGAGATTATTGCTTTGAGGCCAACAAATCCAGAAAGTAAGCAAGCTTTTGCTATTTAGGGAAGGAGTTCATTCCCTTTTGGTGGCAATGTGTGATGGACCCTAGAAAGTTTATCTAAAGCTTTTCCCAGCCGCTTGAGGTTACCTCTCTTTCTCCCTCTCTACTCCTTCCAGTCAAGTCGTAGCCGCTGTTCCTTGCCTGACCCCCAGCTCCAATTTCCATAATGTCCTCTGACCCCAGACCTGATTCCCTCTTCCTACCTTAAACAAGTCTCTCCGTTCCCCTTTCTGTGACTCCAGGGAAACCCCTACCTTTGATTGCAACTCCTCAAAAGGGTCTCAAGTCTCACTTTCTCTCTGTAAGGCTCTGAGTGGCTTCTCTATTCAAATCCCACAGACTTCTGGATTTCTCTGGGTCAGATGCACTGCCCCACCTCCCTCCAGCACTTCAAAACTCATGAGATCAGAAGGCAATACCTGACACAGCAGAGATCACCACACATGCCAGGACCTCAGTGATTAGATACCAAGGTGACAGACACTTTGCATATTAGAGAGACTCTAACATGGACCACAAAGCAAACACTACATGGGAGTTACAGATTCTACCGGAAAAACTGTTGTGAGAAGCTATTACATGACCATTCAAGAGATCAATATGTGAGAGGAGGACTGACATCCAAAAGCTCTCGAGATTTCTCTAAGCTTGGACACTGACTCACTGGACCCAATTCTTCTATTACTTACATTGCTGTAAATCAGGAGTAACTCCATTGACTTCAGGGGGTTACACCAGTCTAAAACTGGTGTAAGAAGAATCAAACTCACTTTGTAGGTTTGGCATTGTCACTTAAGCCAGCATGTACAAAAGTGGCTTGTAATTTTTGGTGTCGCAGTTTGTGTGCCTAAGTGTCTTAAATTGGAGCCCAAAAATAGAGAGACCCAAAATTTGGTCCTCAATTTCTCCGGGCCAAATTCTGCTGCTATTTGAACTTTACAATAGAAATGTGAAGTAAATTCATTGAATTCTCTGGGGTTACTAAAGATTTTCACTAGTGTAAAGGTGACCAGGTCTGTGCCTCAGTTCACCCATTTTTTCAACTGGAGACAATGGGCCAGATCCTCAGCTGGTGTAAATTGGAACTCAATTGCCGCTATGGCAATTTACACCAGCTAATGTTCTGACCCAATCATATTAACCTACTGAGCTTTCAGGGGCATTGTGAGACACAGTTAATGTCTGTACAGCACTTACAGGTTAATGACCCTGATCCTGATATTACTTACACCAGTGTAAATCAGGAGTGATTCTGTTGAAGTCAATAGAGTTACAGTGGTATAAAACTGATGTATATGAAAAAAGAATCAGGTCCGATACGTGTTATTACAATGAGTACTACCACGACCAACCTACTGGAATGGCAGCACATCAAAGGAGCCACATTTTTGGGAAGGAGAGTGGAGAGAGGAAAAAGCCTAAAGAGATACCACTGTCCATTTGTAGTTGGATAAAAAACACGAAAACAAACATATGAATTGTTTCATTTGATTAAAAACAGAGCAGTCAGTTTTTGTTTGGTTTAGGAACATGCTGCTTTTGCCTTGGTGGGTCAGATCTCCATAGGACTGGCCTGAGTTTGAAAATTCACACTAATTAAAGAGCTGAGAGCCAAATCTCCCACACATCTTCTCCCTTAGTGTCAGGAAATGGGGTCCTCCCATTTCTCAACAATTAGGACATGTGGCTGCCCTAAAATGGCTTGATGTGCTCTTAAGATTCCACAAAAGCCCATGGGAATCTTCCAATGGCCGTGGGAGAAGGATCAGAAACAGAAATGCTCCATCTGGAGGATGACTACATGAGACTGCTAAACTCTAGCAGGATCTCACTCTCTGCCTGAAGAAAAAGAGTGGATTAGAAAGTTTACAGTCAGTGTTCCTTGACTACAGGTCCAGTCTTGCTGGAAAGATTTTCCACTGATTTCAGTGAAAGCAGGATCATATCCCAGAGATACAGAAAACTCAGCTAAGGTAAACTGCAGGTATAGCACCAGCAAGCAAAAAATTACAGAGAAACAAGATGTCAAAAGGTTAAACTGCTTACTCAGCTTTGTAAGATCACGTGATTGGATTTATGGCACACAATGAAGCTATTTTAAAACTTCAGGGTCACACAATGATTGGCTTGAAGATTTTATCGAGAAATTGTCCTGCTGCACCCTGAAGCCAGAACCCAACAAAGAAACCAACACTCTCCTTTTAGTACAGCATTTGTTTTCTACTGCCTTCCAAAATTCTCTCTCCATTTTAGGGTTAGTGTCTATCAATGAAGCAACCAAGTGCAGGCTCTCTCTGTTGAAGTAATCTGATCCATATTGGAGATCACATTTATATACAGCTCACCCACTCATTCTGGGGCACCATACTTGTCTCCTATAATGTCAGTGGCTCCCCTTCCCATTTCCCCCCCAGCAGCTGTGTATGTAGCACTGCCTCCCTGGGGACCATTATGGACGATCTCTTTTCCCTCTAGCCTCTTCCAAGCTTTCAAACATCTACAGGGAGAGTTGCTCCCAGGCTAGCTGCTCAGGTGGGGGTGTATGGAAAGCAAAGACACATGATCAGCTCTTCCTCACAAGCTCCTGAATGTGAAGTTCTCTCCTCCATCCCCTGCCAGCTCCAGCTCCAGCAGCCCAGTATGATACAGAAATACTTCAGTGCCAGCCTGAGTCACTGCTGAGCCACCTGAAATTGTCTGTCTAGTCATTGTTACCCTCATTAATTGCGTCAGTGTTTACTGGAGAAAACATTTTCAGCTCCTAACAACTTGTAAAACCCTTTTTAAAGGGTTTTTCTTCATGTTGCCAGACAGCCAGTGCAATTAGGCTGTTGTGAAGAAATGCTTCTTGGAAAAGCAGCTGCCTAGTTACTGGAAATAAAACCCAATGAAAAATAAATAGGGAAGGTTGAATGCTGCTGTGCTACGCCAGCATACCCAGAGCTAATACCTTAGAAGTCACTAGATTTAACTCCAGATTTATACCAGGGTAAATGACAGCAGGATTTGGCCCTCAGCACATGCACAATCGTGTTCTTTTTCACTACAATTTAATTTCCTTCAGCTCAGGCAAGCTTGTATTGCATGGCATGGCATAGTTCAGTTGGATTAGTCCTTGAACATCTGTCCATTGAAACAGGGCCCCATTTCATTAGCTGGTGGAGGCATTACACCACCCACTCAAGCACAGAGGGAGATTCCTGCAGCTATTCTATATACAGAAACTTGGATCTACCTGATTTAGCTTAAAAGAGCCAAAAGACATTTTTTTCAGCTTCTCCTCATCCAATTCTATCCTCCTCTCCCCCCAAAAGAAGAAACGTATTTGCAGACTTATTGCATTACAGAAACAGCAGCCCAGTTAGCACTGACTTGAAACAGCCTTTTTTGTGGTTGCTTGTTTGTTGAAGCCAATTTCTGACATCGCTGACATGGTACAATTCACACCACTTCTGCTACTCATCCCAACTCATTAAACAACATTGCCTTTCCTTACAACACCTGCACTGATCAAACTCCCTCTCAGCTGGAAAGGAGTTTGTCTTTTTCAAATCTCTTGTAATGAGGTCAGGGTCACCAAACATATATGTACCAAACTCTCCTGTCTGTCCGGGCAAGGAAATCGAAAACCCTTTATTCACTTCAAAGCATCATGGGTCTGGTTAGAAAGAAGACATAATCTAAGCAGAGGAGATCACATTGAACAACTCAGTCTGGAGTTGGCAGCGTCCAGGTCTGTTCAGAACAGCTATTCATGCCGCAGATGGAGAATTTTGTGAGTGAATCTGTGTATATACAGAGGTGACTAATTTAATTACACTAACAACAGTAAGTACAGCATGTTCTTCCATTTTCATAAAAAATAAGTACATAAAATCTTTGTCCTATAGTAAATATGCCTTTTTTTAATGGAGAGGGCTTCACAAATTGCTTGAGAATCCTTTGGGTTATAAAGCTAGAAAAAAACTGTTTTCATTGGGATTCAGAATGCTGGTCTATGCTGTCAATCCCTTAATCTGTTATCCCTTGGGACACACCTGCTTCCTCTCCTTTCTGCAGTGAGTCTTTCCTTGCTGCAGTAGCTGCCTTCCTCAGGGATGCCCCCAAAAAGGGCACAGTTAGTTTTCTGACTAGAGAGTTCTCAATTCCTTCCTTCTATATAATTACCAAACTCCCCCAGAGAGCCAACAGCACAAGGTTATACAGCACTGAGGTGCTTAGTTTTCAGGACTTCATACACGTTAGCTAATAAGCATTTAAGTATCTGCTCTCCTGAGAAGCCCGACAAACAGGATTGGACAGAACTTCTCCGTCCACTGTCATGGAGCCAGGAAACTGCTTTGCTTCTGACACTGGAAGAGGAATCTCTCACTGCTGAGTGTTAGGAATGAAAGGGTTAAAAATAAAGTACACAGTGTGAAAAATCTGAAGAAAGTTGTATCTTGCCTGGGGTTTATTTGGGGTTTAACTGTCCTGCTACCAGAACATTTCAATCCCCAATTCATTTGGTAGCTTTCCAAAAATCTCTCTCTCACATGGGCACAGACACACACGCAGGGTGAATGCTGTCAGCCCGTGTGTACACTTGAGAGAAACAAACAGCCAAACCTGAATCATCCAAGCTCTCAAACTGTCTCCAGATTGTTTTAGAAAAGAAAGGAAAGCAGACCTTGCCTGAGCATTTTTCATAAAGAAATTAGAAGAGGTGCTGCAGCAGCCGCACTTACATTGTAGCCCCCATGTCTCTGCGCAGTTCACCCCTTTCTGCAGTCCTATAATCCACACAGAGCAGCGCTTGTCCTTCTCCTTTAGCTCTCTGCACAGTACTGTACTCGGCTTGGAACTGCTGCTGTTTTCACTTTCAGACCAGCCTCCCTCTCCGAAGCCTCTGACGTCAGGCAGCCTCTAAGAGATATTTATGGCATGAATGGTTTAAAGTTTCTCTAGGTAGAGTTTGGATTGCAGTTCTTTGGGATTTCTAGTTTTCACACTTAAATGGAAAACCTCCCAAAGGGGAGGGTGGGAGTCTGGGAGGGGTATAGATGTGGGGGGAGGTGGAACAGTAGGAGGCAGACAATGAAGGCAACTGTTTCAGACTCTGGCAAAAGAAAACTCTTGCTCCTTTCTGCCTTCTGTAAATACATCTAGGTCCAGGAGGCAAAAATCTTCCATACAGGGCCCCATTTGCAATAGTGGTTTTTCTGAGGATGCTTCAATTGCAGTATGCAATCCACAGATGCTATTCATGTTGGGCCTGTTGCATTTGGCAAAGAGGGCTTCTTTCGCATACCACACCCTATGCCACTGGACTATCCCTCTACTGCTTCACGCCTGTGACAGGATTTAAGTTAGGGATGAATGAATCAGTCCTTCCCAAGCGTCTCCCAGACTGTTCCTTTTGCCTTTCCCACAACCCCTTCCAACTGCCTGCCCTTTATGTCTGGAAAAGCCTCCTCATGAACGTATGCCCAGCTCTCGCTCTGTCTTTCTTCAGAATACAGCTGAAACCCCCCATCCCATGGAACATTCTCGTGCAAGTGGCAATCCCTCACTCTGTGTTTGCTCTGTATTGTATTCTACCTAGTGAGAGCTCTCTTTTTGAAGCAGGGACCTGGTATTTCTTCAGCACAGCTCACATATCACACAGTGTGGCACAGTTTACCTGCTGTGCAGGGTATATACTTATGAGGCTATATAAAGAAGCAAAAGAATTAGAACCAATCTGCTCTTAAGAAGAAGCATTAATATACAATTGGACTTGAAGAGCTAAATTTACTCCCGATGTAATCCTATTGAGGTAAATGGAGTTACATCAAGGATGAATTTGGCCCCAGAACCTTAAAGCACTATATAGACATTAACTAATTAATCCTCAGATCTGTGCTGTGAGGTCAGTAAGTATCATTAGCTCTGTTGTACAGATGAGGAAACTGAGGCCCAAATTTGTCCAAACCCACTAAGTGTGCCTGTGTAAGACTCCAGATTGAAAGTGAGCTCCCATACCTACTGAGAGGTTCAAAATTTTCAAACTCCCTCTGTGCTTCCTAGTTCCATGTGAGATGAGAAGCATCAAGCAACTGTGAAGCAGGTTTTCCTTCCCCATTTCAGACCAGAACGAAACCGGAAGCACTCAGAATCCCAGGACAAAACCTGTCCTTACGGCGTTCACAGGGAGGGAGTTGGTCGTGAGTGTGCCAGGGGGAGTGGCAGGGAGAAGAGAGGATATTCCACTAAAGCAGTGGTGCTCGCTTCTTAAAATAAATGTAGAGTCAGTAAATTCAGAAGCAACAATGCAGAGATTATTAACTCAGAAAGAAATATTACAATGAGTTATAGACTAATCTACCTCAGGCCCCAGATATGGTTATGGGTACAGTATAAAAGCCCAGGTAGATTAGGTTAAATAGATCAGAGGTAAGGGTGCTGTGTCAGAAGGGGTGTAAATACCATACTTACTTCTTATAGTGCTTTTCATCTCAAAGGATCCCAATCTACTTTACGTCTATACAGAACGTTGTTCAAACAGCTCACAAATTAGTGCCTGTTATTTTTCCATGCACAGTTATTTGTATGCACATCCCTGCAAATCTTCATGTGTAAACAGCACTTGCTCAGGCAAATCCAAGAGGTTGATGTCTTACTACTAGTTTTGGATGTGCAAGTGCTGTTTGCAGGTGTGAAGCTAGGTTTTTGCCAGTGCAAGCTGCTGAAGGTGCAAATTTACAGACTGGTCCTTTGTGCGGGTATATTTCATAATCCCTTATTATCTCTGCTCTGCCACCACCATTAAATGTTGGGCCAGAGCCAAAGCCAATAAGTATCACTTAATTAACTTCAGTGTATTTTGGATCAAGCCCTTTCTGATAATTTCATAATGTGAATTAGCCTAATACACTGAAATGTTACCCTCACAACCAAAGGCCTTGAGAGAAAATCCAGAAGACAAGTGCTAGGCTCTCAGAAAGGGACTTCTACCACCCGTTTCAGTGAGATTCTGTGAATCCTGCAGGTCCAGCAAAAAGAAAATGCTTTCGGCCAGACAGCTTTTCTCCTCAACACTTTATTGTTTAGGGCTAAAGCAGTGGCTGTCAACCTTTCTAGACTACTGCACCCCTTTCAGGAGTCTGATTTGTCTTGCATACCCCCACGTTTCACCTTACTTAAAAACTACCTGCTTACAAAATTAGACATAAAATTACAAAAGTGTCACAGCACACTATTACTGAAAAAATGCTTGCTTTCTCATTGTTACCATATAATTATAAAATCAATTTCAATTGGAATATAAATATTGTACTTACATTTCAGTGAATAGTATATAGAGCAGCATAAACACGTCATTGTGTATATGAAATTTTAGTTTGTACTGACTTCGCTAGTGCTTTTCTGTGTACCCCCAGGGGTATGTGTACCCCTGGTTGAGAACCACTGGGCTAAAGAACCAAAAAGGTTTTCATATGAATAGAAAGAGCTCAGTTTACACTATACAATCCAGCTCTCTAACAACTGGAACTTCCTCAGAGGCCTCTCTCCCTCTGACCCCCAGAATGTCAGTTTTGTAGGGTTCTCTAGGTTTACTCTAAGTGTCAGTTTAGCTCTTCAGTCCCCAGCCCTGCTGCCTTACTCCAGCTTGTGCATCTGCATGAGAGGTAAGCCTGGAGCTCACTTGCTGCCTCCTGGGAATCAGACAGGGCCTCTGAAGCCTGCAGCACAGCCTCTCTGCAGGGAACTATGGGTTTTACTGCATATTTCAGGGATTCTCTGTCAGCTCTCACAAGCATGTACCTATGAGGAGTCTTGCTTTCCAATGGCCTGCCCTGAACCAATTCACCATGTTAAAAACCAAATGAAAGCTGCTGTTGTGTGCTGGAAATGAGAGAGCTGTGTACAGTGACTCATGCTGTCCCTCAGATTAATTTCTAAGACCACACTACGGTCCAGTCCGGAGCAGGGGGAAAGATGGAAATCTTGAAAATCAGAAGAAAATTATACATTAATGAGTGCAACCATTTGTACATGATCTTGTTGCGAATATCCTTTCCTTTTTTTAAAAGTGATTTTGATGCTGGATGGAAAGACCTAGAGACCAAAATCCTCTGTGTATCCAGAGAAAAGGAAAAGCATTGGCTAGGGCAGTGTCACTAGATGCAACACACTGCACCACTGATGCACCTCAACTCCATCCTGAAAGGACCACCTCTAGGAGTACGAGTTTGGTCTCCGGGATCCAGTCTATCTTTGCTGAGTTTGCTAGTTATTACATAGGCACCTACTCATTCAGAACCGGACTGATATGACTCTCAGTTCACATAGGTTGTAAACTTAGAAAGTAAAGCCTATCAGATCCTATAAATCTAGGCTGGATTTAACGGGTGTCCTAAAAATAAAAGATTCCAGCTTTCAGACCATTACTATGACCCGTGGCCATCCATTGCACCTCAGAAATAGCTTCTGTCCTATCAAGCTGAGAAGGTGACCCATATTCACTATGGAAAACTGCATGAATGTTTGATGGATTTCCATCCTTATAAAACTCTATATTAAGTGCTTTTATTTAAGGCCATGTTAGTTATAAATTCTATTTTCAGCAGGAAAGTGTACCCAAAAAATGTAGATTGAACTTTTACATTTAAAATAAATAGCTAGGAGTCTCTTAAAATACTTAAGATGTAAATGAACAGACAAATCTCATTCCTTATGCCAAGTGTGATAAGGTGGAATTGGTATCTAGGTGTCCCATGACAGACACACACACCCAGGCTGTGGTACCACTTTATTGCCATTGCTGAAGTGTTATGGCAACAGCATCTGCAGTAGTGTCTGAATTTGCTGCACTCCCCCTCACGGGGTGCCAGGGGGAACAACATGGGAAGAATGGTTGGTTGATCTACATTGTTGCAGATCCACAGGCCCCACCCCCCTTTGCTTTATGCATTGCAGAGTACAATTCCACACGATACAGACCCTGTTTGAGACCTCCCATAGTCTTGTTCCTAATACAATGGAACTGGTGTCCTCTCTGCCTGAGGTGGGGGGGGGGGGGGGGGGCAGGAATTTCCCCTTTTTAAAACAGACTTACATTATAACAGTATAACCTACCCAGAAGTGTACTGAGTGCATGAGCTTTTGAGGAGAAATTCATCCCCTCTTCAGAAGGCCAATACAAGGCCCACTGCCAGGAGTAAGTGCTCGCAGCTAGCTTGCTTACCTGCAAGCTTACCTTAACACCGGCGTAGACAGTCTAATGAGTGCAACTGGGCCCAATTTAGCTGCATGATTGGCCCAACCACCCGACTGGCTGAGGGGATCAGCAGACCTGCTCTTAACACCAGCAGCAGGCTACTGGCTGTTGAAAGTGTTTGCCTGGGGTTATGTTAGTTCCTGCTTTGGACCCAGCCCTACTCCTGTCTTCCCTGCCTCTGACTCTTGATTCAGATTCCTAATTCTGACTCTGGCTTGACCCCTGGCTCTGATTCTGACCCTCGGTTTCCTGCTCTGGCTACTAGGCCAGACCACCCAGGTCTTAGTCACTAACACTGATGCATCACTTATACTCTCAAAAATAGAGCTTAAGCGAGGCTTGGCTGGTGCACAGGCCTCAAGCTGGCACTCCGCATGGGGTGAATTTCTCCAGTGGTGAATACTCACAAATGATGTCATCCCTTCTGCAGTTTATTTTGCAGACTCTCAGACCATAATGTACAGCAGGTTTTTTTTTTAAAACTAAAACATAAAAAAACTACCATATATCTAGATATTGCTATTGAAATATTGGCTACTCGGCCTACACAGCAAGTTTCAAAACAAGGCTCACCTCTGTATTGACGCCCTGAGAGCTCCCCAAGGAGTAAATATAGTCTCTCTTCAACAGCATCATGACTGTAAAAACACTTTTTATTTTCCTTGTAGATAAAGTTGTGCAAATGGGCATGTAAACAGTCCACAGCAATTCCATCAGGGGCATGTGTTATGCATTTTAAAGTCTGCCTCAATATGCATACACATGATTGGCTGCAGGGTTTTATTGTGTCAGCCTTTTGGTGCTACAGAACAAGGGGGGGAAAAAAACAAAGGAAATTAAACCACAAAGCCTACTTTCAAATATTATCGGTGCTGCCATAGTGGAGCATCATTGGCCTCCCTTGTCTGGTATGCTGCCTCCAGCAGTGGTTAAATACCTGGTGATTCAGAGCAAGGAGAATGGAGAACACAATGAACCTGGCAGTTGTGGGATGGAATATTATATAGAGAAAAGGGGGAGGAATTATTTCCCCCCCCCCACACACCAGTTGATCAGTTTACACCCTGAAGCATGAGGTTTGAGATGCTGGGTTTCTTGCTCTAGCTGGCATAACTGTGGATGTTATTTCTGTATATAATTCAGTTTGGAAACCTACCAGGTTTCACTCAAATCCACATAAGTCAGGAAATGCAGAGTTATGGCATATGGTAGTGAGCATAGGGCACTCAAAAGCCTGCACAGAGCTTTCCATTTATTCTCGGAAGCACAAGGTGTTGGCCATGGTCGAATGTATATACTGGAGCCGGAAGATGGAAATTCCAGCTTATGCTAGCTCTGATTGAGCTAAAAATAGAAGTGTCCCATGGTGGCAGGAGCAGCAGGAGGAGCGAGCCATCTTGAGTATGTCTAGTTTCTCAGATGGGATTGTACTCAGGGCAGCTAGCATGTCCCCCTGCTCGTGTTGCTGTGGCTACACTTCTGTTTTTAGTGCACTGTCTCTGATTGAACTAGTGCAGCTATGTCTACCTGAGCTACAAATTACACCTCCAGCTCCAGGGTAAACAGAGTCTCCGATGCACCAGGTTCTTTGCTGTTAGCTTTGCAAGCCAGACGCACAGAAGGCTTCCCCTCCTGCATCTTCAACCGCCAAAGTCTGATTCTCCACTGTCCTGCACCTTGTGTCACCATTTATACCTGGGCAAAATGGGTGCAAAAGGAATCGGAATGGTAGAGTTTTATACACACTTTGCCCAGGTGTAAATGTCAGCAAAAGGTGAAAGGTAGTGGAGAGACCCATTGACTTTAATGGAGTTATTTCTGATTAACATTGGTATAACTGAGGCCACAGTCTCTGCCACACCTACCAAAAGCTGGGCTCAGCATGACGGGGTGGGGCAATGTCAGGTAACTGGCTACAGCTCCCTGATTGTGAGGCCAATTTTGTACCATCCCCAGCTCTGATTGACTTAAGGCAGGGGTTCTCAAACTTCATTGCACCACGACCCCCTTCTGACAACAAAAATTACTACATGACCCCACTGGCGGGGACGGACCGCTCAAGCCCTGCTGTCCCAGGTGGTGGAGCCAAAGCCCGAGCCCCGCTGTCCTGGGCGGGGGAAGCCAAAGTCAAAGCCCAGTGGCTTCAGCCCCAGGCAGGGGGCCTGGAACCTAAGCCCTGCTGCCCAGGGCTGAAGCCCTCGGGCTGTGGGGCTCGGATTTTGGCTTTGGCCCCGGGCCCCAGCAAGTCTAATGCTGGCCCCAGCGACCCCATTAAAATGGGGTTATGACCCACTTTGGGGTCCTGACCCACAGTTTGAGAACCGCTTTTAAGAGCAGCCTGAGAAGAGCCAGAGTACAGCACACTCCAGTCATTCCCCCTACACGGCAGGTAGGCGATGTAGCAGCCAGCTGTCAGCTCTGTCCCTGCTAGGGAGTTGTGGCTGGGCTCTGATTCATTTGCCTCACTTGAGCAGTGCAAATGGAACCAAGTGACTCAGAGAATCTGGATCCCTGTGTTCCACTACAAATTAAAATTATCTTGCACATATAATATCAGAAATAAACAGCATTTTTGTAATACATCCCAATTCATCCAGTTATTCCCCAAGTTAACTGAGCTTCATGTGATTTTTCCACAGAAAACTAGAGAGTGAATTCAGAGTGGCCAGGGTCCTATGAGAGCTTTGTGGGACACCATCTCTTGGCTTCCATTGCACACAGACTGAATTAAGTGCTCTCAAAGCAAAGATGTTAACCGAGAAACGGATTAAGAAAAATCATGCAGGAAAACCAGGCAAATGTAGGTGACATTCCAAGTTAACTATGTTCATTATATGTTACACAATATCAGAGGAGCTAGGGTTGGATGGAGAATTTGAATCCTTTGGACCATATCAGATTTAATTATTCTCAACTGCACAGTGTCTTTTTTTTGTCTCTTCTCTTGACTTTCTTCTCGCAAAGGATTTATTTCCAAAAGACTCCAGGAAGCCAACACAGCTTATTAGACTAGCTATTATCCTGAGTCACTTCCTACAATAGTCTAATACAACTTTTAAAACAACCTCGTCTGTGGGCATAGGTCTGAGTAAATCAATAGTCAGTGGAGCTGCATCAACATACCTGAAAGGAGTATCTGTTGATAACTAGTTATATTATACACACACAAAACCCACATAAAAAATCAAGGTTGCAAAGTCAACGATTGAAAAATTAGATCTCAGATTTATAGCTGCCCATGCAAACTTATGTCAGCCTCATTATGGTACAGTTTTATCCAGCACCATGTAGGAAGCCTGTAGCAGACTCAAGAATAGAACGCAGCTCTCGGTGTCAGGCCAAGGTTTTAATCACAAACCCACCCTTTTGCTCCTTGCCGCCTTTTGCCACATTTGATATTCATCCTGTGCACTAAATGAGGCAGGACTTCTGTAGAAAAAATGATATGCGATCAACCTGAGACTGTGCCATAATGCAAGGGGGCAGCTTTAAAGTTGTGTGGGCAACTTTAATTCTGGCATTTCTATACTCTTGAGTACTTGGCTTAGCACCCTTAATGTTCTTTTACCATAGTGTTTTGTATGTAATTTGATAGGATTTTTAAAAAGAAAACAGACCCACTATCAAAATTCTATCATGTGCAATCAAAAAACCCCACTTATTGGTCATCAGCCCCAGGACCTCTAGATTCACCACACAAACTTTTACCATTTGAGCAAAAGGAGCAATGGCTAGCAATAGGAGGGCTGCTATGCTCTATGTGGATCAGCCATTACACAGTGATGTGACATACCCTTTGGCAATGTGTTTTAGAACTATTTGCTAGAACATAAGAACATCGGGAATTGGGATTTCTGGGTTCTATTTCTGGCTGTGCAGGAGAGTCTGGTCTAGTGGTTACAGTCAGTGTAGTCAATCACATATATTTGGCATATCCATTCTGAAAGGCAGTGCAACTAACTGGAGGTTTTTTGCCTTCCTCCGCAGCATGGGGCAGGGGTCGCAAGCTGGAGGATTCTCTGCGACTTGAAGTCTTTAAATCACAATCTGGAGACTTCAACAGCTGAGTTAAGGGAAAGTGGGTGGGTCAGCTTTTGTGGCCTGCATCATGCGGGAGGTCAGACTAGATGACCATAATGGTCCCTTCTGACCTTAAAGTCTATTAGTCTATGAATCAGACTTGCCTCTGACATATTAGAGATTTAGGTTTAATTACCAGGCCCGCCAACACTGAATTTGTGAAATCTTAGTTACTCCATCTGCAAAGTGGGGCAATTATACTTGCCTGCCTATGATGACAGGAGCATGAGACCTTGATCAATATTAATTCTGTGCACTTCACAATATTTACAAACACCAGTCAGTAGAAGAAGTGAGATATGATATCAGGGCCTTCTAGCTCCCAGCCCAACACTCCTATTACACCTCACATGTGAAGAAGTGATATCCATAAATGTATTTGTCATGTATAAGGCTACGGTTTAATCATGGGTATTTTTAGTAAAAGTCATGGACAGGTCATGGGCAAGAAACAAAAAATCACGGTCTGTGACCTGCCCATGACTTATACCATAAATACCCCTGATTGAATCTTATGGAGGGTGCCGGGGAGGAGCCTCGGGGAACCCACAGCACCAGCTGCAGGGGGAAAGCCCCAGTGGGCCCGCTGCCCGGGGGGGAGTCACAAGGGGCCAGCGGCTGCTCCGGCCGCCGCCGGGGGCGGTGAGCTCCGGGGGACCAGCGGCTGCCCTGGCCGATGAGGGAGCGGGGAGCCCCAGGGGGACAGCAGCTGCTCTGGCCACCTAGGGACTACTGCCGGGAGCCGCTGAGCTGCAGCGGCTCCCGGCACCCTGGGACCACTGCTCAGGTGGTTCCTGGGGCCAGCTGCATCAACCGCTACTCAGGTGGTCCCTAGGGCCAGCTGCTGGGGGCTGCCAGAGCAGCAGCTGGTGCGGCTGGCTGCAGGGCCGCCCGAGCAGCTGGCTGCAGAGCTGCTCCAGCCACACTGGCCACTGCAGAAGTCACGGAGATCACAGGAAGTCACGGAATCCATGACTTCCACAACCTCCGTGACAAACACAGAGCCCCAATCATGTATCTTTAACCTCCTCATGCCATCTGCCCAATAATCTACTCACATGATTTAAGGATCAACCTTAAAATCTCTGAACTCTGGGATATTTGTCTCTTCAGGTGGATGAAAACCAGGCCTACAAGGTAAATGAACGGTTGAGGCTTTGGCAGTAGGGTAAGAACTTGCAGAATACAAGTTTGGATTCTGGACTCCTGGGGAAGCAAGTACCTGGGATCAGCACCATTAGACTACTGGAGAGGAGAGACAAGAATAACAGATCTAAAAGTGTACATTAAGGCTCAAACCACAGATGTTCTGAGCACCTTCAACTCCTATTGACTTCTATTATCTTTGAGTATGCTCAGGACTTCACAGGGTCAGGTCTCTTATGTTTAAGGCTAGCCCTGATTATTACCTAGCAGACAGAAGGGGAGGGGGGAAGACACTGCACAGCAGGTTGTGATAGGATTCCCAGGGAGGCTAATGATATAATTAAACTGTTATTACCTCTTTGTACTGGGACTGCACAGCTGTAAGACTTGAGCCTCCCGGGGAACAAGAATGAGCACATGTGTTCATAGCCTCCTGAAGAAAGGGTGAGACAACTGCTGAAAAATGTATCACAGGTAGTCACAAGTATGTGCTACAAGCCTTCTTGGAGACACCAAGAGAAAAAGCATCAAAGTTCATGGGTTAAATTCAGAATCAGTAGGTGGGTGTAATGCCCATTGACTTCAGTAGAATGGTACCCATTTACATCAGGTCTGAATTTGGCCCCACTGATCAAATTTTCTTTAGCCAGCCGTTGGTGCAATGTATCCTTGCTTAAGGAACTGAAAGAGAGGGAACAAAAGAGGTTTTAAAACCTGACTGCAGCAGGAAGAGCAAGAGGCATATTCCAGAGTGAGTATGGGTATATGTATGTACTTATTCAAACTGGTTTGAAAAAGAACATACCTAAATCTATACCTTAACCTTGACTGGGTCCTTGTGCAGGTTCAAAAATGTTTTGACAAATTGTATTTATTATTCAATTTCATTAGCCTAAGCCTGATGGTGTGCCCCTTGGGTCTTAGGGTCTGCTCCTGTGAGTTCCTGAGCATTCCCTGAGAGAGGCTGAAGTCAATAGGAGTTGGTGCACTTAGCACCTCCTAAGATCAATCCCTAATATATTTTCAATTGTGCTTATGAATCAGTCTCTTTTGTGCTAATATTGCAGTTTCTAGCAGAACCAGAGACACCTATAAAAGTGAGGGATGGGTGAACTCGGTCCAGTAAAATATAAAGAGTCACCCCAAACATTTTCACTACAATTGTCATAACTATAAAGGGAAGGATAACAGCTCTCCTGTGTACAGTACTATAAAACCCCTCCTGGCCAGAGACTCCAAAATCCTTTTACCTGTAAAGGGTTAAGAAGCTCGGGTAACCTGGCTGACACCTGACCCAAAGGACCAATAAGGGGACAAGATACTTTCAAATCTTGGGGGGGGGGAAAGGCTTTTGTTGTGCTCTTTGTTTTAAGGGGTTGTTCGCTCTTGGGACTGAGAGGGACCAGACATCAATCCAGGTTCTCCCTATCTTTCTAAACAAGTCTTTCATATTTTAAACTTGTAAGTAAAAAGCCAGGCAAGGCATCTTAGTTTTACTTTGTTTTCTCAACTTGTAAATGTACCTTTTACTAGAGTGTTTATCTTTGTTTGCTGTACTTTGAACCTAAGACAGAGGGGGGTCCTCTGAGCTCTTTAAGTTTGATTACCCTGTAAAGTTATTTTCCATACTGATTTTACAAAGATGATTTTTATCTTTTTCTTTAATTAAAAGCCTTCTTTTTAAGAACCTGATTGATTTTTCCTTGTTTTTAGATCCAAGAAGTTTGGATCTGTATTCACCAGGGAATTGGTGAAAAGTTTCTAAAAGCTTCCCAGAGAAGGGAATGGTGGCAGCAGACCAAAACTAAGCTGGTAGTTAAGTTTAGAAGTCCTCATGCAGGCCCCCACACTTGTACCCTAAAGTTCAAAGTGGGGATACAGCCTTGACAACAATCATGCATCCATCTTCTCAGGGTCAAATATGGTTAACTCTTCCCTGATTTCCTTGCACTGTTTCCTGCTGAGATGGGAAGGGGGAGTGCTGAAATATTATGAAATGGAGTTCTTAGGGGGTTTCTAGCCTGACCAGATGGCCAGACAGGAAGATCCAGAAATTTGGTAGGTTGGTTCCCGCAATTTATCCAGCCCAATTTTGTGAATTCAGGAGGTTCAAGCAGTATAATTAAACTTGAGATGAATTTGGTATAGTGGTCAAAGCACAGGATTAGGACAAATGGGTTCTGCCATGGAGTTCCTGTGTTTTGGGGCAGGCCACTTAACCTCTCTGTGCCTCAGTTTCTTCATGTGCAAAATAGAGATAACAACACTAACCTACTCAACAAGGGTGTTGTGAGGATAAATTCATTAATGTTGGTAAAGTTCTCTAATATCCACAGAGTGAAGGTGCTAGAAGACAGCAAATTACTCTTAGTACTTAAGCTTTGGGGTGCTTTGCTTCTCTGAACCAAGCCTAAAATTTACAAAATCACTAATAAAATACATGTATACTGTTGAGAAGTTAAAAAAGTAAACTTATAGCAAGTCTCCTCACTCTGTGCGTGTTTCCAAATTATCCTATTTTACAGGGCTTCAGACAGTTTGTTTCTAATGGGCCAAAGCCAACAACAACCAAGTAATCATTTGTTACTCTCCTTTGCCTTCATTAACATCTTGATAGTATAAACCATTCAGTAATCTAAAGAAATAGCTAGAGTCTGTGCAAATAACTTTCTGTGTGCACGTCAATAGAAAACCAGAAGCATTTTTAACTAACTCACAGTACCTCACATTTTTTTACATAAAAGGGGGATCACTTATATCACTACAAACATTAGCAACATGTGCAATTGTGCACGCCTCTCTACTCTGTTCTGTTTTGGGATGCCGATTCTATTGGTTTTCAGAATAACATTGATGTGCGCATGGGGAAAGGTCAGTGAAGGCCAGAGTAGTCAAAGCAGACAAGGCAAGAATAAAATGTTGATTTCCAGGAATTAGATTTGTTTAGGAAAATACCAAAAACACATGCACAGAAGGCAAGCCCCCATGATATCCCAACTCTGAGAAGGAACAGGAGGTTTTAACTAGGGTGACCAGACAGCAAGTGTGAAAAATTAGGACAGGGGGCGGGGGGTAATAGGAGCCTATATAAGTAAAAGACCCAAAAATCGGGACGGTCCCTATAAAATCAGGACATCTGGTCACCCTAGTTTTAACACAGAAAAAAGTTGAAAAGAGTAAATAAATTGCTACATTTTTAAAGTCAGTCTTGACAATTTAAATTCATTGTAGAACTAGCATTCAGATTAAATATGGGACCTTCCTTGGACTATTTTATAAATAGCCATATACTGTAGATGAGGTGTAATCAAGAAATTTGGGTAGTTTTGAGATGAAACAAAATCTATTTTGACTGGAAGCAGAAGTAGTTAATAAAGGTTAAGTCAGCCAATCAGGTAAGAAATATGCTCTGTCCCTGAGGTGACCAGTTGAAAAGCTTGAAGGGTGAATTCTGATGACTGAATAATTAACTGAATTCTTGCTACAAACAGCTCACTAAAATTTGCAAACAAAAATAAAGGGCTAAAGTCATTGAATATACTGAGCCAGATCCTGAGCTATTCTGGTGCTGTGCTTGACAGCTGAGAGAGTGAAAGGTTGCATTAAGCCACTCTTACATCCCCCCCAATCCTGAGGCCAGCTGAGGGCTGCTCTAAATTACACCCAGCTGCAAGAGCCTCCAAGAGCCATTCCAGAAGCCTTAATTCCTGGGCACAGTGATGTTCCAGGATGGGGTCACAAGAGAAGGTAGGTAATCTTCAGGAAGCTGGTTATGCCAATTTTTCAGATTTGTGATGCTAGGGAGTAGGGGCAGGGAGAAACAAAAATCTGACCCTTTGTTGCCAACAAATATTTTGACTAGCTTCTTTCCCTGATAGTTACAAGTCTGATTTCATTAACATTTATCAGTCTTGATGTTACTATGCAAGTTCAACAAAATATTATATAAAGCAAAAGCTACAATGCCAGAGTATATACAATGGATCTATGGGAAATAATCATTCTTCTGTCTTTGAAGAATTGTTTGACAAGCCTTTACATTATTTCCCTAGGAATTGGTCTGGCTTAAGTGTGTTTATCCTTTTGCCTTTTGTTAGCTCATGTTTGCATTTACTGCCCATTAATAACAGACAAACACAACATAGGGTTGTTAGATTATTTTATGAACTGTGGATATTTCCATATTTCACTTTTATATAACATCAACAGGATAGGGAAAAGGGAATGTGGCAAGAAGCCCACGGAAAAGGTGAGTTGGACTGAGAACTGGATGTGAAGATAACAAACCTGCAAGCCGATCTTCATTAAGTAATTTTATATGCATTGGAGGAGAATTCTGATATACACATACCCCTGGAGGCTTTTGGTTAACAGGAATATTTCAATAATTGTTATTTTACAGAATCAATTAAGAAATAATTTTGTTTCTAAAGTGTCTCATCCCACCATGATCCAATTTTCACCAGTAATGTTCTAGAGCAGGGATGGGCAAACTACGGCCCAGGGGCCGCTTCTGGCCATTCAGACGTTTTAATCTGGCCCTCAAGCTCCCGCCGGGGAGCAGGGTTTGGGACTTGCCCCGCTGCATACATGCTATGGCTCCACCTGGCTCCCGGAAGCAGCGGCAAGTCCCCCCTCTGACTCGTACTCATTGGGGCAGCCAGGGGGCTCCACTCCGCATGCTGCCCCCACTCCAAGCGCCACCCCTGCAGCTGCCATTGGCTGGGAACTGTGGCCAATGGGAGCTGCAGCGGCAGCGCCTGAGGACGGGACAGCACACAGAGCTGCCTGGCCACGCCTCCGTGTAGGAGCTGGAGGGTGGACATGCCGCTGCTTCCGGGAGCTGCTTGAGGTAAGCGCTGCCTGGAGCCTGCACCCCAACTCCCTCCCATGCCCCTGCCCCAGCCCTGATCCCCCTCCTGCCCTCCAAACCTCTCAGTCCCGGCCCGGAGCACCCTCCTGCACCCCAACCCCTCATCCCCAGTCCCACCCCAGAGGCTGCACTCCCAGATGGAGCCCTCACCCCCTCCTGCACCCCAACCCTAATTTCGTGAGCATTCATGGCCGACCATACAATTTCCATACCCTGATGTGGCCCTCGGGCCAAAAAGTTTGCCCACCCCTTTTCTAGAGCTTCATTCCATAATGTGCACAGTGAATAATCATCTAGTCTAATCCTCTTCCAAAATGCTAGGCAGCCCCTTCTACCATTGTTTGTCACTGTATGTTATTAAGGGCCTAATCCTGCTATTTATGGTCAATGGTGAAATTCCCACTGATTGGTATGGTGCGGGATCAAGCCCTAAGCTCATTAACAACTGCCCACATCTACTGAACTACTGCCCCTCTCGCTTATGTACTGGACCCAAATAACGTTTCCTTGGCCTCCCCTTTTATCTTCACTCACCACATTATACTCTGCACCATCTCCTTCTGGATCATTTTCCACATCAATTTGTCTTTTAGGGGAAATATTTTATAGGGAAAACATGACAGCCCTGCTCTAGGCCATGAATGGACATAAAGATTTGGCTCATGCAATAATGCATCTGCAATATTTTGCCCCAAAGTCGCTTCATTTTTAACCACATCTTGCACTTGTTATCCTGGCTACTTCACAAGCCATTGTTTATTAGAGTAGTGCCAGGGACCAGCCATGCCAAATCATGGTTCTAAGATTCTAAGCTCAAGGCCCCATTGTCTTAGGCACTGTACTAAAGAGCTTAGTGTAAATAGACAAGACAATGGGTAGGGCAAAGGGCACAGTGATCAATATAACTGGTGACCAACAAATCTGTTAGTTCCATTATTTTTATTTATTTATTTTAGTTGGATTTAGTTGGGGGATGGGGATTAGCTAAATAGTAAGACAAAGGGAGGGAGAGAGCAGGGGAGAAAGTGGAGGGGTGGAAGTCAGGAGGGGTAGGAGCGGGGTGAGGCTGAGGTGAACAGTCTATGAGATGGGGACGGGAGAGAGTTGGAGAAAACAGACAATCAGCACAGGGCAGAGACAGCACAGTCAAAATGATAGAAAATATAATCAGTATCAGCCTTTGCTTAAACTACTTCTGCAGTTGCTCTGCTGGCTTCAGTCTCTAGCTGCCTCGCTCTAGCAGAGGAAAGGGGGATACTCCCATACAGTTTTGGACCAGGGCGCACTGGACATATGTTGATGTTTGTTCTTCAATGGCTCTATTCCCTCCTCTCTGTAGAAATCTCAGAGGGTGATTGTGAGCAAATGATCAACCACACTAAGGATCCTCTCTTGTCGATTCCCACAGGGTCCCATTCAGTCAGTCATCACCTTCAACGTGTATATGACACTGCTAAGGGAAATTGCAAAGGTACTTTGGGCTACAGTACCACCAGTATGCTAATGACTCTTCTCCTTTGCACCTGTTCTGGATTATCCGACTTCTTTGCTTTCCCACTGCTTGGTCAGAGGGACCAGAAAGAGAATGTCTTTATTTGATGATGGGGACATCATCTCTAATTATTCTCTACACAGGTGTTCTCTAATTCCCAGGGACCTTGGGGAGCAGAATGTAAATTAGAGCAGCCCTGAGGCTGCTGTAACTTATGCCAGGACCTGGAAAGTGTTCTCCCCAGGAATCAGGGTGTGCAAAGGTGGCCCAACTTCAGGAGAAAGATAATTATGAATCAGGCAACAACAATAACAATAATCGAAACCAGTAAGGTTAAGCCAGTTTAACTTGTTCCTAATTATCTTGAGCTCAGCCAGAAAAAGCCACTCTTAAACCAAAGTAAGAATGTACACACTGGGATTTGCATGCGTTTAACTATATCAATGACACTGGTGCAGGTCTCCTCCTTATAGAAAGCTGACATTAATTCAACCACATGTATTTATTACTAAATGCATCTATTTAAAAGAAAAGATATCCACTTAAACACTGTGACTTCAGGAATGTTTGCTTTATAACATTTTGTTTTGTTCAACTATGCATATAATTCACCTAAAGAGAGGATTATAGAAGTGATCATTCTCTTTAAGGTGACATTGCCTACTACACTAGTGCAATATACCATGTAAAAAAGCGTAAAAGCCTACTCTACATATTTGTATTTATGGAGAACATTTATGTTCAACATTAACAAAAGGGCATGTGATGTGGTGTTCTACTCATTGCTGGACAGCGCCTCCTCCTGGCAGTTCCGGGGGATTGGCTCTGCATGGTGGATGCCCTTCCTGCAGTTGTACTCCATCTCGCTATCTCAGTCTGTAGCCTTTCTTTCGCTCCAGGAGCTGCTGCAGCCTCGTTGTGACTCTGCCCAGGTCACTCAGTGGTTTCCCTTTCTAAGGTAGAGTCCTTCAAAGTCTCTTCTCTTCAAGGGGCATTCGGCGGTCCTCAGGCCCAGTGCCATGGCCAGTCACTCCTGAAGTCTTCCGGTTCACTGCCCTGCCAGTGCCACTTCCCCAGGTAAGGAAACCCCGATAAAGCACTGGGAGGGAGTGTTTGTGTGTTCTGCTCCCCACTCTACTATTAAGATGTCAAGTGGTCTTGAGCAAGTTACTTCCCCTCTGCATTCTTCAGTTTACTCATGTATCAAATAAATAGCTATAACAATACATATCTAATGTACTTCTCTGGGATGTTTCAAAGCCTAGTGGGCCAAATACAGCCCTAAAATGGAAGGGATGTAATTCCACTTACACTAGGACTAAAACTGACCAATTTGGAAAGTGCTTTGGGATCCTTGAAAAGAGGTACTATGTAAGCACATGTCATTATTAAATATGTGATCAGTTATATTATATTAAATACTAAATCAGTGACAGTATTTAGAATGAATGCACTAAAGCCCAGATTTTTGAAGGTATTTAGGTGTTCCTGTGCTCAGCATCACAATGCCGAAATGCTTTAGGAGCCTACATCTCTTTTTTTTTTTTTTTTTTTTTTTTTCCCCCCCAAGTACCCAAATCCCTTTTGAAAATGAGCTTTAGGCTCTAAAGCAGTTAAGTGTTGCGATGCTGAACACAGCATCATAAAATACCTTTACAACCCTTGGCCTAATGACTCATATACAGTATAAGCACCCTGGACAACAAACAGAGTTTACTCCTGGGGGAATTCTGCGCCACTGTGCAATGCAGAATTTTGCAGAAATTAACGTGTGCACAGAATTTCGTTTCCCCCACAGGAATGGGCTGCAGTGCTCCTAGCCGTCACTCAGGGCCACTGGACTCCGCAGAGGCCAGCTTGCACATAGAAGACACTTCTGGGGGGAAGGAGAGGGAGCTAGAGGGTTCCTGGCAGCTGTAGTTCCCAGCATGCCCTGAGGGAAGGAGGGGGCGGCATGCAGGAAACTCCATGCAAGCCTGGGACCAAGCATCAGGCTGTTTCTCCCTCTGGATCTCTAGGGGAAGAGGGGGACAGGTGTCTTGGCAAGGGGGGGACCTGCAGCTGGGCTCGGGAGCAGGGGGAGGGTGTGAATATCTGGGTTGGGAAGCCTCACAGTGGGGCTCTGGGGATGAGGGGTTTGGGGTGTATTGGCTGGGGGGAGCCCCACAGCTGGGCTCTGGGGGTGGGAAGGGGGCAGAGAAACAGGAACTGGGTTGTCATAGGGGTTTCTTTAACTCTCCTGGGGGAATTTTTGTGTGTGTCTGTATTGTTACAGACATACTTGCTGACAGGTATTTTGAAATAAATTACCAAAATAATTGAAACTGGCGTGATTATGTAGTGTTGTTGTTTTGACAAAATTTGCAGAATTTTGCAGAATTTTAAAATATTGTGCTCAGAATTTTTAATTTTTTGTCATAGAATTTTTAATTTTTGGGTGAAGAATGCCCCCAGGAGTAAGAGTTCTTAGCAGTGACTGGGTGTGCAGTTGGGCACCCTCCTGCTGTCTTTCTGAAGGAAAGTTAGTGGTCAGGATAGAGATGCAAAGTCAAAGTTAGGTAAATAAATGAACATTTTTTTAAAGAAGTCTTTTTGACTACTGGTGAATCAGACAGAAAGTCTGCCTCTGCACAGTGGCGAGCAAATGATGTCTGCAGTCGCTGACTATCAACTGTTACCCATTTACAGGATTTCTCAACTACCAGACTGGGCACACAGTACTAGCATATGACAAAATCACTCAGCGCTGAATATACTTGGCACTTGGGGCCTGAATGAGCTACATTAGTTGGTTTATTTTAAATGAAAAGTTGGAAGCTGCCAAATAAACAAATCTGAAAACCTAATTCTTTTTTCCTCATTATTTTAAAATATGTAGCCTCATAAAAAAAATTAGATTGCATAAACACTGTTGGAAAATGCCTTAATAAAAAGTCTTCTATTTTGTTTCAAAGAGTCTGAGAACATTTCTAATTTGCACATTTCTTTTACGCTGATGTTCCCCTAGGTCTCTTTTAGAGTATGGTAAGAATTATTTTCAGAAGCCATTAAGACTCTGTGTGCTTCAGTAACAGAATGTATGTGTTATACACACTCACAGAATTATGAAATAAATTAAAGCCACACTCTGGCTTAAGAAAACCCAGTTACCCCCCAAAAATACCTCTGTTTCCTCCTCTTTGCAATAGGGGTAAGCACCCTCTGTGAGGCTAATTTGTTAATGTTTGACATGCAGGATGGAAGGTACTAGAGATGTACAAGGAGCTATTATTATATCCATGCAATGGCCCCAACAAACATACATGTATACTCATGTTTTCATTGCAACTGATGCTCTAGGTCAAATTTTAAGTGGGTGCTATCTCTCTCCTTAGTTTCAATTGAGCTCTTATACCAGGGACATTTCTGAATATCTGCTCCTTCAGTTCTGCCATCTTCTTAGTGCAACAACTCTGCTTCTGCAACTTAACTGCATCCCATGCCCACGATCCCAGCTGCCTTTGACTCAAACTCTCCTCTCCTCCTCCCTCCATGTTTTTCCCAGCACAGCATGCCACCAAGTTCTTCCAAGAGAAAATTGGCAAAATACGTGACCTTCCTCTGCCCCTCAGTGTGCCTTCCCTTCCCCTCCTACAACTCTCTCCTCCTTCTCCACTGTCACAGATGCAGAAGTTTCTTACCTGCTCTCCTCTAACCCTTCCCTTGCCCTACTCACCCCATCCCATCTCCTGAACATTCTTGCACCCACTCTCAGTCCTCTCCCTTGCTCTTTTCCTTACCCTCTCACTCTCCTCTGGCTCTTTCCCCTTACATTACAAACTTGCTCTAGTATCTCCCATCTTTTGCTTCTCCAGCAACCAGGCCTTCTCCCTTTCATCTCTAAGCTCGTTGAAGGCACTGTCTACAACCGCTGTCTGGAATTCTCCTCCAATTCCATCCTAGACCCTCTCCAATCTGGATTCCACCCCTTTCACTCCACTGAAGCCACTCTCGCTAAAATCTCTGTTGCCTGATCTAGAAATTGTGTATTAATTATATTGATTACTTAAGAATTTCCAGTTAATGCTCTGAGTTTTCATAGGTTCTTGTCCCAAGATCAGGCCCAGGATTATTACCAGTACTGTTAAATTGGGAACCCCAACCTGCATGATTGCAACATTCATACTTAGGAAAAACCTTCTATGCTTGTAATAGTTTTATTAATACAGATAACAAAGTTATAAACACTACAAGCGATCAAGGCAGATAAAGATAATTCAAAATGTGCACCTGAGCATCTGTATACTTGCAATATCCCTTACAGAACAATCTGAAGTGTTAGTCATTATATTCTCCATCATCAGCATCTTACTCATCGCCATCACCAGTGGTCATCATCCTGGCATCTCCCATCAGCTACAACTTTCAAAGCAAACAGGCAGGGATACAGCTTTTATAATGTGTTATAGTGACACCACTATACTTATTGCATATTCAATAGGGGGTTTCATCCCCTTTTACTTATTTGTATTTCCTAACCCTACTAATATTGGGGTGCCCTTCTCCCAGAGGTTACCAGTCCATTTACCTCCAGCTTATTAGCATATATGTCAATCAGTTCAGTTACCGTGATACTCTTGTGGTCTGACATCTACAGATGTTCCTAACTTTAAAATATCCCAAACTGGTATAATCTAGCATCTTGTGGTGTCATGTCAGGGTTACAACATTCTCTTTTGTGATACCTTATGATCTAGAGTTACTCCTGATTGACTACTTATGCTAAGGTTTTTGGGGTCTTCTGCCTTGATTAGTTTAGCTAAGCTATTGTTTTACAGACGCTGAAGATTGTAGGCTCATTGCATTACTGCCTTAACTTATGCCTATTCCTTATCTACAAGCTATATTGCTAATGACCCTTTCTTAGACAAAGTTCAGAACTAGTACTCCAACCTCACCCTCCTTGACCTGTCCACTGCCTTTGACACCATTGATCATGCTCTTCTTCCTGAAATCTTGTCCTCCCTTGGCGTCCATTATTCTATTCTCTCCTGATTCTCGCATCTCTTTAATCACTCCTTCAGCATGTCCTTCGGAGGATCCTCCTCATACTCCTCTAACTTTCTGTGAAGGTTCCACGGGGCTGTGTCCATGGACCCCTTCTCGTCTCCTTTTACACCTTATCTCTGGATAATCTCATTGACAAACAAAAATTCAACTACTGTCTCTATGCAGATGACTCACCAATCTACCTCTCCACTCCATAGCTGCCTCCTTCTGTCCAAACTACAATCTCAAGCTCTCTCTCTAACATCTCCCCAGGGATGTCTAGCCATCAGCTCAAGCACAACATGGCTAAAATAGAGTTCTTAATCTTCTCTCCACCAGGCACTCCCCACTACCACTGTTTTTGATCTCTGTGGACAACACCACCACCTAGGGCTCCTAGGTGCTATGATATTCAAAATAATAACATTCCTCAGTCCTTTGCTGAGGCTGATAGATTGTCTTTTTCATGGAAGAGAAGAGACAGGTTTGTCTTGTAATGAATATAAAATGGATTATTTATTGAGGCCATTGGACACAGACAGAAACTTGCAGCTCTCTTTGGTTCTCAGACTGACAAATATAGCCTTTACTGCCCAGGGTCACCCCACACTAGAGTTGCCCCAAGGAAGGAGAAGGTTCAGGACTGGAGATTGGAAAGGGAAGATTCACAAAGAGATATTGATTTTAGAAATTGGCCCCATTGTGAAATAGCTGAGAACCACTGTTAGACATGTGCATGAGGTAGAGAGCTTGAGTTGAGGAATCAATACAGATACCATCAGCACTGCACTAAAAGTGTGTTAATTTAAGCCTACTATCAATGTAGTTTCCAACAGGGGACTCAGTTGATCATTTAGAAAAAAAAATCTTCAGCCAAAAATTTTTTTGGCTGCTGAAGCAGTCCTAGGAGTCCCTTATTTTGCTCCATATTCTTTCATATGTTTTTCATTTGCTTTATAAAAATTCCAAAATGAATAAAAACAAAAAAGCACTTAGGAGAGTATTTTAAGATTTTCCCAGTCTTGGCTTTGTCTAACAATACATAAATTTTTAGAAAAATATAAATGTGTTTGGTAAGAATGCCATGAAACAGACAAAAGAGGAGGAATATTTCAAGACACTTGCCAAGCTTAACCATTACACGTGCAGTGATGTAGCTTTGTCTTCAAGGAGAGAGAATGTAACAATAGTTTGACAAGGGGAGTGGACTATCCCATTTCCTCTCAGTGGGCTGTTAATACCAGACTCTGCTGCTGACAATTTAAATGTCAATGCTGTTAACTATTTCACTGATGAACATTTAGGATAAAACACCTAAATATTCTGGGATGGTGGGTGGAGTTTGGGATCATGAGTGGAGCTTGTGTAGAGTATCAGTACTACTTCACCCTACACCTGCTCCCAACCCCAAATTTTCAAGTCCCTTCTATGAATACAGATTGTAGTCCTTGATAGAGTTTATATCAGATGCTAAACTTGTTGCATTTGAACTTTAGTCCAAAGGCCAAGTTTCATATTTTAAATATTGTTCATTTAAAAAGGGACAAGAGGTTGTCTGGCCATGTGGAAGACCTACAAATAACACCAGGTTTCCCAGGAGTTGGATGATGAGACAAATTCAGTCTTTGACAGAAGAGCTTTGGCCCTGCATCCATCCAGCTGATCCATGGAAAGATTTTAGTGTTCTAGCTTCTAATCATCATCCCAGCCAAAGAGCCATGGTAGCTGCCAAGAATAAGTAAAGCCTGTGAAATGTAAAACTTTAAAAAAATAAAAATAAAAGTTTGGGCTACTATGAAACTTACAAGGCTGTTTATTTGGAGGCACGTTAGGTTGCTAGGTGACATCATGGAATATCATCCCTGAACTTCCAGTTTCCAGTATATATTGTGATCCAGATTACTTTTTAATCAGATGAAAAATAGAGGAGCCAAAGGGATGATTAATTATAATATTTAAACTACTCATTCAAAATTCTATGGGCAATTTTTTAACATAAAATTACCAGATATTGGAACTTACAGATAAGCTGCAACTCTATAATATCCTCATCTGATAGAGTTGTTGGAATACTGTAGTGTAGTGAACTTTTTCAAAAACAGTAGTTGATAGTATGATAGGTGTACCCAAGCTCATAGGCAAGAGCTGAAGGTTCTTCAGCTGCTAGGCTTAGTCATCTGGTACATTCTCAATAAGCAGTCTAGCACATACCTCAAACAAAAGGATGATTTACTACTGCTGACAGAAAAGAAAGCCTTAAATTCCCCTAAACACTAAGTTAGGGTCAGTCCACAGGAGACCTAGGGCTTCTCGGGCCTACTGTCCAGTGTGCTGCAGCTAGTTCAGGAAAATTATTTTGAGAAAAATTAGGTATCACCTACAGGTTCCACTGGGCAAGATTCAGTTTCATAGTCTGTTGGATCACTGGAACGCTCTACACCAGTCATTCTCAAAGCTGGTCCGTCGCTTGTCAGGGAAAGCCCCTGGCGAGCCGGGCCGGTTTGTTTACCGGCCGCGTCCGCAGGTTCGGCCGATCGCGGCTCCCACTGGCCGCGGTTCACCGCTCCAGGCCAATGGGAGCTGCGGAAAGGGCGGCCAGCACATCCCTCGGCCCGCGCCATTTCCCGCAGCCCCCATTGGCCTGGAGCGGCAAACCGAGGCCAGTGGGCGCAGCGATCGGCTGAACCTGCGGATGCGGCAGGTAAATAAACTGGCCCGGCCTGCCAGGGGCTTTCCCTGAACATGCGGCGGACTGGCTTTGAGAACCACTGCTCTACACTGTCATCTTGATGCTGAAAAAGCTTCTTTCCATATAGTCCCAATTAGGGCACAAGTCCCTGCAGTTTCCCCACAGGCTTTGTGCACCTGTATCTAGCAGCAGGCTCCTCTTCCAACTCTAATACTACTTCCTCCTATTACATCATCAGAAAGTCAGATCACTTCTCTCAACAGACTCTGGGTTTCCATTCCATTCCCCTCATCTTCTTGTCCAGGATTGAGGGTTGGATCTATTCTTTCCCCCTCTTGTTGACCTATGACCTTGTAGTGATGGAGGGAGAAAAGTAGTGAAACTGCTGCTCAGCTGACTTGTCACAGTTTTCTCTTTTTCACCATTCTGCCTCATGTCATTTTAAAAGGTGAAAATCTGATGTTCCCTCCCCAAAACTGCACATATAGCTGCAGATATTTTTAAATTCCCCATTGAATTCAAGTGTGTGAATCCTGCCACTGATATGATAAATCGGTAGTATGATGAGGTGTGCAGACTCAGCTCCATGGGGAAAGTGAAGGGGTTAATTCCTCCTCCTAAACAGGTGCCTTACTCTTCTACAATGAAAAAAATGAGGTTCCATCTGGAGATAATTTTTCATTGAGAGGATAAAAGCTACTGGGGGAGGTTTATATCAAGTAGTGTATTCTAAAAGCTTTTTCAGAAGGCTGGGTTAGACATTATAACAGCCTTTTTTCTCTAATGAAGGAGACAGGAGTGTCTGTTGCTTCTTTACTCTGAGACCCACTTTTGCAACTTCAAAGAAAGGAATTCTTTTAACTAGCTATTAAAAGTACAGGACCAGTTCTATCCTCATGTGCATCTATGAACTTTTATTGAAGTCAATGAGGTTGTAGGGGTGTAATTTAAGGGAGAATCTAATCCATTTTTTATCATTTGATGATGCAGTTGTAACAGGAATTTATTTCTCCTCTCTTGCCCCCAGTTCCCTGTTGCCTGATGTGTCCTATTCCATGGAGTTTTATCTTTTTGGACTCAGCTTAGACCGAAACTGTTTTACACAGAGAATGTACATTTATTCTCAATAATGTGCTAAACATAAACATGATGCTATGTACAAATTTTATTCTCAGAAATAAGAGTTTTGTTTTTTCCTAAGGCGGTGTTTAAAATGGCTTTGATAGTGGGCTGCTTCTTCAACATATTGTTTACTATTACAGGTGTCCCATCTGACCCTATGCACAACTCCTTTCAAAGGAACACTACGAGGAGAAATAGATTTCTGCTTAATGCTCCAGGGCTAGTGCTTGAGGAAGTTTACTGCTCCTACAAACACGTATATGTCTCTGCCAAAGTGTTTCCAGCCCATGGAGCTCTTGAGATGCTGGACCTCAAAAGGTGGGTGTCCTCTAATTCAGTGTTTTTCAACGACTGGTCCATAGACCAGCGCCAGTCCCTGAAATCTCCCTGACAGAGTTTAGGAAGGCAGCAAGGTCCCTTGTATCAAAAAGGTTGAGAAACACTGCTAACTAACAAAGTTCTTTGTTCATGAATGTTAGCTTCTCAATAGTTACAAAAAACTTAAATAATAGGGATCTGTGCCATGGTTCTATTTACCAGGAGAGGGCCTGATTCTCCATTGCCTTGAACCTTTGGGTTGTCAGGTACATCATGCAAAGTGAGTATAAAACGCTGTCAGTCTGAGTTGTTAAAAATTTGAACAAGTGTTGGTGATGATACAAGAGTGCAAGGAAGTGGAGAATCATAGATGTTAAGGTCAGGAGGGACCACTGTGATTATCTAGTCTGATCTGAATAATACCAGCCATAGAATTTTGCCCAGCAATTCGTACAAATGGGTAATTTCTGGTTGAGCTATAGCATATCTTTTCAAAAAATATCCAGTCATGAAATTGGGTCTAAGGCTTCTTGAATCACTTAATGTTGTCATGAGGAATGCCTGTTTCTAAGCACAAGAGAAACAAGAATGATACTTTGAAAGTAAGGGGAAAGATACCTGATTTAGAACAAAGTCATTTAAATGACTTAAACCAGTAGGCAATATGGTGGGGGCTTCATAGTCTTCCTCCACAAGTTACTTTTCCCTTTTGAGCACTGTCTGAATTTAGCTGTGTGGCTGTTTCTCTATCCAGATACTGTGGATACACATAGAACATACCACTGTGCCTTTCCCCTCCACAATCTTCAAAGGGTCTTCTGGGGTGTGTCAGTTTTACTGACAATTTTAAAATCCAGGACTAGATGTTTTTCTACAAGATTTGCTCTAGGAATTATTTTGGGAAAGTTCTATGGTCTGTGCTATACAGGAGGTCAGATGGATGCTCACAATAGGCCTTTCTGGCCTTGAAAACTATGAATGATGGTTGCTAGATCTGTTACACATTCTATCACAACAGACACCATCTGCCTAGTCAAACCACCTACAGCAGATATCAATATAAAACCTGTCATAAAGATAAAGAGGGTATGTGAGATTACTATTTTCAAGGCAAACAGTTTCAGTTCCGTAATTTGAATTAGAGAGACAAGGTTTTCCCAGACCTGGAGAAGAGCTCTATGTAAACTCAAAATCTGGTCTCTCTCACCAACAAAAGTTGGTCCAATAAAAGGTATTACTTCACCCACCTTGTCTCTCTAATATCCTGGGACCAACAGAGCTCCAACACCACTGTACACAGTCATTTGAATGGTCAGTTTCATCAAACATGGTCAGTCTGAATTAAGAGGAAGTTTCTTTTTTCTTTAAAGAGATCCTGTATAGTACTTGTTGAGGAATAAAGTAATGTAACAAAATGGCATTAGTGTGTATGTTTAATGCAAATTCCTCAGGCATTGCCTCCTTTATGATGGAAGGGAGGAATGTAGAAAAGTCCATTAAGAACTTCACTATGAGGGTTAAACATACTTAGGACGTGCTTAGATAGTATGGTGATGGACATTATAAAAAAACCTTAGATCGAGAGAGGTGCTACTGTGCTCCAATGGGTAAAATTAGAATTGCTCATTTGTATGTAAATAGGACAGATACTACTAATAGCTAAAAGGAATTCTCTTTTAGCTTCAATCATAGGAGTCTGTAGTCTTGGATCAGAAGGATCTTGAGTTCTACCCTACCTGCTTCCATGAGCCGAGACTTTTTAAATAGTCATAGTGATAGTTACAATATCATCATGCAGACACAAAACTTCCCACTTATCATAGCTCATTGTCTCTTCAATTTTCTCAGATTAGTCCTATCTTTGTAACACTTGCACATAAACAGCCTACAATTGTGTTGATTCTATTTGCTGCTTTATTTCACTGTAAACTCATCTAATTTGCTGTTTTCCCTAAGAAAGCAGTAAATGCTTTCTCTTGAGTGTGTTTGAGATTACTGGTATGATTCTATATCCATTCTTATTACCTGACCACATTTCTAATCTCTCTCCCTTTTATGTTGTTGCTCCATCTTTACAGGTGTTAGTGGCATTTTGTACTTTCATATCAGCTACAGCTATAATTATTGAAGCATACTGCTTCCTTCCTCTAACAGCTTGTTAGTGAATACAGTAAACACGACCAGACTGAAAGTGGAATCCTGTGCCATACCATTAGACCTGCTCTAACTCAATTTGCTGTAATTTATCATTGCCCTTTGTGATCCTCCACACACTCTTCAGTCCATGCATCATTTTTCCCTCAAAAGAAGATATAGTATCAATAGCAGGGTCACCCATTCTACGATTCAAAAAACATGTCAAAAAGAACAGGAGTACTTGTGGCACCTTAGAGACTAACAATAATGAAATTGATTTAAATAGCGTGAGACTTATTTTAAATAAATACAAGGTGTGTCTCTTTTGTCTGATTGGTGGCCCAGCTATTCTCTGCCATGAGGGCTAAAAAACTTTTTTTTTTAAAAACGAAAGTTAAATCTCATGTAGCTACATGATCGCAGAAGCTGGGGCTTTAAGGCAAACGCCAAATGCCGTAAGACTCCTGCTCTCGCACAGAGGGCATGGCCACCCTTACGCAAGGGGCAGCTGGAACATTTACATTCAACTCTGCTATGCGGGTGAGGCTGGACCAAAGGGGGCGGGGCGGCTCCCCGCCTCTGTGCGGGCCTGGGAGCGCGCGGGACACCAGCGCGTTCCGCACGGGGACTGGGTGGGTGGAGCCCCAGAGAAGAAACGCCGCTCGCTGATTGGAGCGGGGGTAGTCAGACGGCCACTGCCGTCTCTCCGGGATGCGCATGCGTAGCTCGCTGGCGCACCGGCACCGCCCTCTTTCACCCCCGGCGCAGAGCATGCTGGGTAGTGTTCCTTGGTTACCGTTGCTATGCAGGGCCTAGTCTCCTCCCCCCCCCCATGAGCTGCGAGATGGTGAAGCAAACGATCCAGATCTATGCCCGGGTGAAGCCCCTGGCCAGGCGGCAGCAAGCGGGGGTAGGTGGCCGCGGGGAAGGTACCCGGGCTGCAGCCAGCCTGGGGAGCGCATGGTGTCGAGGGGCAGCCCGGGGGTGGAGCGGGGTGCCTGGGGCAGGGGGCAGCCCGAGGTGAGTGGGGGCGGGCACCAGGGGGCAGCCCGGGACGCCCTGCTGGGGGAGGGGGTTGATATGAGCTGGTTGAGGTTCCCCTTCACTAGTCCTAGTTTATGAGGCTGGTTAACTTGCCAGCCTTGAGTTCCCCCCGGCTCTGCGCGGCGATGTACTTACTGCTGAAGAGGACTTCGACTTGCTGCAGCGCCCGGATGATTTTAAGTGGCCCGGTGCGGAGTAGAAAGCCCTAGACATCGACTGTTAAAGGGAGCCTTAAAAAACTAAATTGTGCTCTAGTAAAGCTTGTGACCTTTGGGCGCAAGGAGCTGATTTTCTACACCGGGGTCGGCAACCTTTCAGAAGTGGGGTGCCGAGTCTTCATTTATTCACCCTAATTTAAGGTTTCGCGTGCCAGTCATACATGTTAACGTTTTTAGAAGGTCTCTTTCTATAAGTCTATAATATATAACTAAACTATCGTTGTATGTAAAGTAAATAAGGCTTTAAAACGGTTTAAGAAACTTCATTTAAAATTAAATTAAAATGCAGAACCCCCCAAACCGGTGGCCAGGACCCGGGCAGTGTGAGTGCCACTGAAAATCAGCTCAGGTGCCGCCTTCAGCACGTGTGCCATAGGTTGCCTGCCTCTGTTCTACATACTTACAGGAAGCTTGTTTAATGAAACCATCATTGTGGACGTTGGAAGTGAATGCTTGAGTTGAAATATTTCATCTTCATTGAAATGAAAAATAAAAAGTTTAATGAAAACATTTTCATAAATGGTATGTAGGTTTTGCCATAAATCTCTTTAAAAAACAACCCCTCCCCCGCAAAAAAACCCCAAGCTCTTTAAATTGTGGTCCAAAAACTACCTGATGATTGCCTTATTAATCTCACAGAATAAACACTTCTTCAGGTTTTTTTAAAATAAATCTTTGGTCAGATATTTGAAAGTGGTTTTATTAAGCTAATTTTATCAAGGGACTTGGTGTCTAATTGCATTTAGATATTTTGAAATCTTATTCTGGGGTGGGTGAAAGAGAGACAGTTCTCTACTGTGTAATGCAGAATCCCCTGTAGCTCAAATGGCAAAGGCTATATTTTTGAAGGAGGGCAAACTGGGCTTTCTCCCTTCAGTTACCATGGAATTCTGATTATAGATTCCTGTGTATGATCTTAATGAGATGATGAAGTTAAACACATCAAGATGATAGGGCCATGGTACAAACCACTGTTCTATTGCTGAAGTCATTTTGTTTTGCAGATTTATTCAGTTGGTGAAGATGAAAAGTCAGCCTCCAGTTTAGAGATTATTGTTCCACGTGACTTGGCAGATGGATTTGTCAATAATAAACGAGAAAGCTACAAGTTTAAGTAAGTTTATTTTGCTCTGATTTTTTCCTCATGCAGTTTATACCATGATCACTTTCAACGTTACCAGATCTGTGTTATAGCCAAGCTTATTATTTTTCTTCCTGTTAAAGACAGTCCATTTTCTATATTCAGTGTCACCGTTGCCTACAGAGAAGAATATTGGGTAAGGATCAGCCACTAGATTCAGTGTGCCAGTCCTGTGGAGAGTCAGTAAAAGGTTCTTATTAATCTCTGATCCACATAATATAGTTTTTGGTATATTTAGTAAGATTTTTAAAAAGACTTTTTAACAAGAGGAATCTTTCAGTGCTACAGTACATTATACTCTATCATGATTTCAGGGCAAGACATGATAAAACTAGAAAAGTTTAATAGCCGAACTTGTATGCTTCATCAAACTATTACATG
Source organism: Terrapene triunguis (assembly GCF_002925995.2). Lineage (NCBI taxonomy): Eukaryota > Metazoa > Chordata > Testudines > Emydidae > Terrapene > Terrapene triunguis. Next base: position 3,706,454 of record NW_020664436.1, read on the forward strand.
ACATTGTGGTAAAAATGCCTGAGTCCTGTTTACAGGCCTGCACTCGTGCAGCTGGCTATAAAGTTTTAGTGTAGACAAGGCCAGAGTGAGGGAGGGACCTTATGCTCCTGCAGAAACTAATGAGCCAGCGTAGGGTGGATAATGACTTTAGCCAAAGATTTGTTGACAAAAAGCACTTTCTAACAGGAATTTGTTGATTTCAGGCCTAACCAAAACACAGTGAAGACAATTATAGTTTGTCAAATGAAAAGGGAAACTATCAGCTTAGAAAAAATATTTATACATTTCTATGAAAATATTACAAACAAGAAGTAAAAACAATTACTTGATACCATCCTTTGTATGGAAAATTTGGATGCAACATTTTGTATGGAATTTCATATCAATTGAAATTTGATGCTGAAGAAAATCTAAAATCTACTGTAGAGTAGGACTCCAAACAAACATCTGTAACTCATGCTGATGTCACTGGACAGGCTGAATGCAACACCAGTTTAGGTTGTAGATGCCCATGCCAGCTTAATGGATGCTGACATTCTCTATGTCTTTATTGTTCCTATTGGGAGTCTGTGCAAATGAATTCTGAGAAATACTGAGCATTGTGATCCTTAAGGAAATGCTCTTTGTTTTCAATTTTTTATCATAAAGCCATACATACAAAAGGAATGCTACATGCCAAACACTTTTTCTTTCCTCCCTAAAACTCACTATTTTTTGGTGAAGTCTTCCTACACTGGTCATCTCACCAACTAAGGGCCTGATCCTGCAATTCTCTACTCCTGTGCGCAGTGTCATTAAGATCAACAAATTCAGTACAACTACTCATCTGAATAAAGGTTTACAAGATAGGGACCTATGTCTCCATACCTCATGCACTGAATGTTTCCCCATGTATTGCATTTGCCTGAGTAACTGTACACTGTAAACCCTTTGAGACCCAGACCATGTTTTTTACATGTTCTGTGAAGTAAGAACTATGTAAACTTATAGTGCCAAACAAAACAACTGCAGATGTTGGCTTATAATAAGTGGTAGAAGCTTAGATTTTTTTAATTTGATGTTCATCTATTGATTACAATGTTTCCTAGCTGCTACATTTCATTGTAGTCTAAAAATTGGGAGCCTGGTTGTATTGTTTATATGTGCTGCTTGGTTATAGGATAATTAATTTATCCAGTTTTCAGTGTGATGCCAGTTACAAACACTGATCCCCTTGATAGCTGTAAAATACAGTTTTTTTCCCCCCTAAACTACCTCATTTTATCAGAGGGTTTTATTGTACAGATCTTGTCAAAGCAGTACTGTTTACAATCTATTTGTATACAATAGCACAACAAGACACTGTGGTTAAAGCTACAGGGAAAACATTGTACTAGGTTATGTAAGCCCAATGATGTAAACATGGACTAGTTACAAACAGAAAAACAAAAATTATGAATCAAGTAGTATTTGAAGATACTGCATGATTATTTGTTTATTATTTTCAGATTTCAGAAAATTTTTGATCAGGAGGCAAAACAAGATGCAGTTTTTGAAAGCATTGCCAAACCAGTTGCTGAATGGTAGGTTTTAATCTTGTAAATAATCAGCAGTTACATGGGGTCACCGGTAACTTTCATTATACCATTTGAAAGCAATCTGATAATCATTTGCCATGGTGATTTAAAAATGGATTGTGCTTTTATTCTCTAAATGCTGATCCATCTGAATCTGATAGGCATGCAAGAATTCCATGGATGTTCTGCTTATAGAAAGGCTCCATCATCAGCCCCTAACTTAGCATTGCTATGATTTCCTGTTTTGTTGATGTTATATGGGAAACCAGAGGAATTTATATTAGGTTAGTTCTTCTTATTCCACTGATTTATCTCAATTGGTCCTTCAGAAAAGTTAATTTCATAGCCCTCACACTATGCAACTCTAAAGAAAAGGGTTATGCATGAGGAAATCTAATCTCCCTGTTGAGTTTTTATTAACTTTAATATGATTTAAGGACAATTATGAATGGGCCTCCAGTTTTGTCCTTACTACTTTCTGCTTAATGTACATACTCATGATGGTGTTGGTGGCACTATATCTTGACTCCTTATTATAATAACTAAAGAATGTTAATGTTGTAGAATGAAGTTCTCAGAAGTCTGATTCCTTCATTTATAACTAAAATTAAGACTTTGTTTTTAAATTTTACTGATTTGTATTGATATCTTCAGCAAAAGACTTTGCTAGGATAGATGAACCTGTGCTGTGCCTGGCAAGTAAAGAGTTAAAACCCGGTCTTGAGCATGCCAGAGCTTGGATTATCAGCATTCTTAGGAAACTCAAGTTACCAAAGCTAATTGGCAACAATGCATCTATTTTTTTTTTTTTTTTTTTTTTTTTTTTTTAAGAGCGTGGGGCTACACAGGGAGTTTGCTGGAAGGTGTGAGGACCAGCTGGGTGTGTTCCATAGCTCACCTATACAGTGCTTCTGAAAAAGGGAATCTACACCCTTTTTCTTTTTTTTATTTGAATCTGTGCTGATGTTAGTCCCTGCAATTAGATTTTATGGCTGTGAGGGTGTAAAATGCTTGAGAAATGGATTTGGTTTAAATAGAAGAGTCTGTTGAATGGCTGTTTTTAAAGCAAATATTTTATAAAAATCTACCTCTTGCTTGACTCACTAAATAAATACTACATGATAATCTGGTCAAAAAATTGAAATAATGGGCCACTTCACCCTAAATTTTCTTTATGAACCATATTAAAATATACTGAAAGTAATATATTGTGAAACACGTACACCAATCACTGAGGTCTGTTGACTCCCATATGCTGAAGGAGCTATGTTCTTAATAGAACAATCCAAAACCTTGCAAGTCTGTTTGAAATAGGTTTGTAAATTTCATTTCCCTCCCTCCGCCCCCACCCAAAAAAGAAACAGTTTTGGCTTTGAAATTAACCCCATTTTTCCTATGGATCAAATTTCATGTGCACATTTGCAGCTGCATGAATTCCCAGCAGTTTGCTGTGTCATAAGTGGAAATGGGGCTGTCTGCCATATTGGAAGACGGGAGGGCTCTGGTGGAGTGGGAAAGTGTTGGAGAAAGTCAGGATAGAGTTCCTTTCCCTTCACTGTTGTCTCTTTTAGGATCTGTGCGCCCATCTTTATACGATACTTCTCAGTTTAGCTGAACAGACCCTTCTGATCACATGGGACTCATTTAACTAATTTGTTATTTATATCTCATAATTTAAAAAAAGACTTGAAATCATCTAGCTGTGCATATACCTGAGCTAATGTAAATGCATGTTTCCCTTCCTTCCCTCCCTACTCCTTACACCCACTGTTACGTTCTGTCTGAAATTAGGTTGTAAACTCTTTGGAGTATTCTGTTTTAGTATAATATCCAGGGCTTTGGAGCAGAGCCCGGAGCTGGAGCGCGGAGCAGCTCCGGAGCAGTGGAGCTGCAGGTTTTTGCCTGGAGCTGGAGCGGAGCCGGAGCACAGCTCCAAAGCCCTGAAATATCTAGCAATAGGGTCATTGTCCTGACTGGGGCCTCTAGTCATCTACTAAAGTAATAATTCTAATGATAATAAGTCATTAAAAACACCCGCACAAGACACAAGAGTAGCACCAAGAAGACTGCCACTGGGAGACTTGCCCTATGTGCCCTGTACCAATAAAACAAGTTTGAACCTGAAATGCAGCACAAACAGCAACCTTATAGTTTGCATGTATCTTAAAAATAACAATCTAACTCTGTAACAAATTACCGCCAGTTCATGATTGCAGATTGATCTCATGTCAGGGCTGATTTCAAGCATTTTCTATTTGGAGTCTAACATTTAAGCCATTTACTATATAGATCCTCTTTCAGGAAAATAGGTTAATAAATACAGTAGCAAACCTGTATCATTTGATGTTTTTAATTAAGATGGTATTTTTCTTCTTGTGAAGAGTTCTGTTTATTGTGGATGATGGAGTTTGCTTTGTCTTATGCTAGATGAGCCAATTGGTTTGTTCCAAAACAGAGCAAATAGTAGGACTGTTTCTGCCTTAACAAAATATAAAATGAAATAGGGCACATATCAAATGTTTCCTTTTGAGGACACTCTTTCTTGAGAACCTTTCTTTGGTGGTTTAAAGGCTTGGGAGTGAGGGCGGGGGCTGTTCATAAAGGGCCTGATCCAAAGCCCATTGAAATCAATAGGAATCTTTCTGCTGACTTCAGTGAGCTATGGATGGAGCCAAGAGAGAGCAGACTTTCTAATAACAATCAGATATGGCTCGGTTCTGTTTGATAACAGAAATCACCTCCAGGTATTCCCCAGAATGTTGTCCATTATTGACTATATGTTATAATGTCTGAAGCAGCAAGAATATAGTGAAATGTATAGATAAACAATTTTAGAGAGAGGTTTCGCTAGTAATCTAAAATGACTGGAAAAAATATTTGCTAAATCCTTTGTTATAATACAAAGCATTGGAAGTGTACCACAGGGAGCAGTTCTGCACTGGGGATAGACTAAATGACCTAATAGGACATTTCCATCCCTAATGTATATGATTACATGAATGCAGTGAGCATTCTCTAGTTTTATTTCTGTCTTTTTGATTTCAATGTAAGTGGTCAATTTTCTATCCCATTCCTTTAGTAACATAGTGAAACTACTTAGAGGATATATTTTATCTCCTAAAAACTTAGGGGTTTGGGCTTGTGTGTGTTACTGTCTAATCAACAAAAGAATATAGCCTCCACCAGTTTGAGACATCACCAAACTAATAAAGATGTATTAGTTATATTAAGGGCATGATCCGGCACCCATCTGAGTCAATGGGGTCCTGTCTTTGTACTCTTGGAGTCTATGCCTGAGAGGTACCCTTAATTCCTGTTGGGTAATAGCATCAGGGCTATAGATTATAAATTCCTTGAAGCAGGGAGCCTGTGTTACTCTTTGTTTGGTGCAGAACTGAACATGGTGGTGGTGCCAAATAAGGAAATTATGAACTCTGTTTCTGAATAATTAGAAGATAAAGGATACATGGCATATTCCGAAATTCTGTATATTCTTATTTCTAAACTTTCAAAGCCCTGCATCAGTTTTAAAATTCTCCATTCCCATTAGAGACAGATGGAAGTCTCCTTCCTTTGAAACATCAGAGATGGTCACAGCTGGAGATGAGACAATGGGCAGGATGAGCTGGTGCTCTGAGGTAACACTGAGCATTATCTCAGTCAGGTGCTTGGCTAACTGGTTCTTGCTCACACGTCCAGGGTCTAACTGCTTGCTATATGTGGGGTCAGGAAGGAATTTCCCCACATATCAGATTGGCAGTGACTTTGGGGGTGGGGGCTTGCCTTCTTCTGCAGCATGGGGTGCAGGTCACTTGCCAGGATCATCTAGGTATATCTCACTTAATCAATTCCCTGCTGTTGCAGGGGCCTCAGGCATTAGTGCACCTCAGTCCCCTCTTATTCTCTGCCCGAGGCACATCTTCTGAGGAAAAAATCATTATTGTATCTCCAAGTGTTTCTCATTTACATCGTTTTACTTTTCTTCATAATCTGAAATAAAATATCTTGTTTTCAGTACTTAATAACAATGTCTGACTATACAATTCCATGAATATGTAACACTTCATGTATTTAAAAAACTATTTGTGGTATAAACAGTGAGCTAGCTGCTTCGCAGCTGAGTATGAAGATTTTAAAATATAGACAATGCATATATAGAACAGGGTTACAGGAAATCAGCAGGCAAATGTGGTTGTTGTTTGTATCACCTAGAAACCGCAGGCACATTGGATATCCATTGTGCTGGATGCTGGACAAACCTTTTAAAAGACATCTCCTGTCCTGAGGAACTTATGATTTAAAAGGGTAAATTGAGCCTTTAGGCTCTTCCTTTTGTAAGGGGCAGTTCACTGCTGCACCGGCCCAGGAGTTGCTCTGGAAAGGAATTATTACTCAGTGTCCCAATTCCCTCCCTTCTCCCAGGTTTGCTTCCGTGGAGCAGTAACTAATTGCATACCTTCAGAAGGTGGAATCATTTCCACTGGCTGGCACAAAGCAATGGGTAGAAATGTAGTTCCACCTATTCCCCGTAACTCTACATCTCCATCCCACCCACCTGTTTTGAGACTTGCAGCCCCTGCCCTCTCCTCATGCCCACCCTAAAGCCATGATGCAAGGACCACTAATACACCAGTGCAGGAGGGTGGGAGGATCTTCCTTCCCTTCCTTATATTAGCCTGAGTCACAATCTGGACCTAAAATAAGACTAGACAAAATAAGTGGGTGTAACAAACCAAGGAGGAAATGGGAGAAAGAGGGTGAAGTCAACAGAGGCAGGAACATGTGGTTATGTACAATGGCTATGTGCACGCTTTGCAGATTTGAATCTTAACATTAATGTCTCCTTTATATATAATTAGTGATCATGGGTAGCCATTTACCTGGCAATCAGACATCATGGTTCATATGCATATCACCAGTTTCACAATTATTTTTCAAGAACTTTACCTATTCCCTTTTTTGTATTCCTCCCTCCCTTATTGCCAGTTTAGTTAATTCTTGTTTTATGGGGAGGGGGGCACTTGAGTTTATAGGTTTCCTGAAGTGTGGTTTAAGGAGAGGCTTGGCTGGGAGGATGAAGGTAGGGCAGGCCAGGTCAGGAGTGGGGTTCAGGAGGCATATTGGGGTGCATGGAAGAAGGTATGGGAGTGAATAGGAGGAGAACACACAGAGTCAGATTGAAGGAGCAGGAAATGACAAAATGAAATTTTATGTAGATGGTTTGCTAACTTTCTTCAGAACTCTGAAATAAGTATACCTGTTATTCACCCAGGCACAAACTGCATTCAGTCAATGAGATAGTCTATTTTGATCTAGATAAGTTCAAATGTGTGCCAAAATCCAGTTAAGGTATTGGAAATATCTTCCTGCCTATATGAATGAAGATTGATTAAATATTAACAGATAGTGATGCAGGGGGATTTCCTCCCGAAGAGTAAATACTTGCAATCTTAATGCAGAAGCTGCTATATAGCGACTATATTAACCAAACTACAGTTGACCATTCATTGTCCCTTTCATTTGCTCTTAAGTTTTCTAAATGCTTAAACATCTATTTTTCACCATAGGTAAAAATTAATGTTAATGTTAGAGAAATGAAGGACCCAAAGAATAGATATTAGCAGATACACATGCACTGAGAAAAACAGATCTAAAAATGAGAAATCTTTCTGCAATTCCAACTGTCCTTAAAACAGTGTCCTATCCTCAAGGGCTCATATTAATTTTTGCAAGTATGAGACAATTGCTGAATTTTTGTGTATTGTACTTTTTTTGTGCATAAATGCTGTATGAATTTGTCATCTTTTTGTTCTTCAAGTTACGTAGGGGACTCTCTCTCCCCTTCTCTCTCGCAAAAAAAAAAAATTAATTGCCCATTATTCTTTGTTCATTGTCCCCATCACTCAGCTGCGGTGTAACATAACACATTTTCCATCTTCTTGGTCTTGTTTTGTGGCACTGCTGGGTGCAACTGCAGCATGTTGATTCTGGACTTGTAGGTAGTATTGGCTGGTACAGTAGGTTGCTGGGTGATTTAACTGGCAGAAAGAATTGTTTCCAACACAGTGGCCTCATAAAGGAAAGTCTGTCTTATATATTTATGCTACTGGGATTCTGAAAATAAAGTATTGTCAGCTCTCTTGTTACAAATTATTAATAAACCCTGTCTTTTAGATTGTACGATTCTTGGGACAGGGAGTATCATTAACATTTGTACAGTGCCTAGCGAAATGGGTCCTGGAAGCCTCTAGATCTCATTGATGTGATATGATATATTATTAATGAGTCATTGGCACAGAGCTTCATAAATGGTTCCTTGAGCTTTATGGTAATATGGCTAAGTTAAAGAACACATAACCACAGTAGCTATGTTTATAACACAGTTTGTTCTCTCTGGAATTCTAGAAATTAAGGTGTAAACATCCGTCGTGATTATTCATGGTTCTAAATGGTAGACTCGAATGAATGATTGTCCATTCCTGAGCAGTTTATATTCCTGAGTCAGTGTGGTGAGCAATAGCTGAGCTCTGCTCTAGATAAACTTCCATCATAGCTTTACTATTACTAATGCGGGTGGTTTTGGCACAAAAGGGCTGTGGGATCACTTTCCTTTTGGATGCCAGTTTGACACAACCCAGTTTAAAAATTGTGCTAAATTGGAGAATCAGACAATAATGATTAATGTCTCTTCTTGAAATGGTTGCAACCATGGGGCCATATGAAGTGCAAGGATTCATTAACATTTCATCAAACCACTATTATAGGGCACAGTATTTGTAAGATTTATTCTGACACCAATTGCAGATTTTCAAACTGTTAAAGAAATCTGCTTATTATAGGTTACAGTGCGACTGTTTGGGTGGGTGCATAGAGCATCTTTTTCAATAAAATACCATTTTTTATGCAATGTTCATGGCTGAACTTGCATATTTTAGAGAACTTATTGGAGTAATGCAGGAAATAATGTTGCACCTCCTTTTTCAGGAAAATTATCAATTTCTAAAGAAACTGATGTGTGCAGTAAGCTCTTGGGAAAAAAAACCAGTGCTGTTATATGTATATTTGGGAGTTGGACATATCTATGAAATGTGAGATATCACCAAATTAGATTTATACCACAATTCTGGCAAAGATATAAAAAGAAGATGTCGTGTTGAGATATTTTGTTTATTTTAATTAAAAGGAACTTTTATCTGTGCTCCAAACGAGAAGGGATATTTAAGTACTGAGATTCTCCAAAGGCAAATCCTCCTTCAAAATTACTTTCTCAGAGTTTAAAAATAAAATAAAGTTCACAAGTCTCTTAATCATAAACAAATACCTGGGAGTTGGATTTGCCAGGAGTGTGTTGAATTTTATTGTGAGTTGACTATGGATTAAGGGCTTTTGAAATAGGGAGAGGGAAAGTGCAGGGACATCAGGAAAATAATCAAAGATAGTGGGATTTGAAATGAGGAGAGATGAGATGTTATCAAAAGATCAAAGATACTGAAGTTTTCCTACTTTCTTCATTAGTTTAGTATTTGCATAGCTGTTGAACGACCAGCTATATTTAGATGACTAATAATTTAAAATGAAGCCATCAGAACCCATGTTAGAATAATGAGTGACATAAACTAATAAAGTAAGGTAATTTAGAGTTAGAGTTAAAATTGTTCCTTAGTGCCAAATACTTCTCTTGGCTGCACATACGCATCCATGGACAGAACTTATTCCTTAATCAGTTCCTTTGTTCGTAGGTATTAGCATGTGATTTGTTGGAGTATGGTGCTTACACACAGTATACTTAGTTAAAGGATGGAGTTTCTGAATTTCTGAGAGTTTTTTAAGGGCACTAAATATATGCCTTCCTGCAAGATTTACTTTTCTTTTTAATCTTAATTTAGATGACTGAGCAGTATGTCTAGAACCATGGATGCAGAGTCAGAGCAAGATATGGCGAAATGTCTGTGCCAGTTTCATAAGTAGTCTTACTGATCGTGCTTCTGGATCTAATGGGTAGGCTTCACTTAATCATTTGTAAGGTGGGCCATATCCCTTCATCACTAGTAAATGCTAGTGATGAGAATTTGAGAATAAGAATTTCACACCTGGTTTGGATCCTTTATACTGGGTAAACGGATAGACGTGGCATAAAGGGGAGCTAAAAATCCTGTATCTGGCATCAGAAGGATTTCCTGGGCAGAGACACTGTGGAAGACTGCCATAAGGCTGCCTTCCGAGAACTCCATCATAAGCTCTGGCATAGGTCAGAGGTTCTCAAATGGGGGGATGGACACCCCTGGGGGAGTGCAGAATGTATTCTGGGTGTGTGAGAAGCTTTAAGGGAAAAGAAACTTACTGCACACATTTTACCCACAGCAATGAATAAGTAGCAAAGCTGATTCCTCCAGACTTAGACTCATAGGACTGGAAGGGACCTTGAGAGGTCATCTAGTCCAGTCCCCTGCACTCATGGAAGGACTAAGTATTATCTAGACCATCCCTAACAGGTGTTTGTCTAATCTACTCTTAAAAATCTCCAATGATGGAGATTCCACAACCTCCCTAGGCAATTTATTCCAGTGCTTAACCACCCTGACAGTTAGGAAGTTTTTCATAATGTCCAACCTAAACCTCCCTTGTTGCAATTTAAGCCCATTGCTTCTTGTCCTGTCCTCAGAGATTAAGAAGAACAATTTTTCTCCCTCCGCCTTGTAACAACCTTTTATGTACTTGAAAACAGTTATCATGTCCCCTCTCAGTCTTCTCTTTTCCAGACTAAACAAACTCATTTTTTTCAATCTTTCCTCATAGGTCATGTTTTCTAGACCTTTAATCATTTTTTGTTGCTCTTTCTGGATTTTCTCTAATTTGTCCACATCTGTCATCAGATGGCGCTGTGCATTTTGATGGATTTCTGTTAAGCACGCATAGCATTATACAAAGTCATTGCCATCTGTACGTTAACCTGTTTGCTATAACACGGTGTGCATATTTAATTGTAAGCATTGACCACAATAGCAGTCTTGCTTTTGCTCTTGTTACAATGGATTGTTGGCTTTGTTTGAATCAATGCCTTACTGTTTTTAATATTTAGTGAGAGTTACATGTTGATTTATTTATTGGTATATATACTTGTGTGGCGGGAGGGGTGTGTGTAAACTACTACAGACACAAAGAAGGGGGCCATAATCAAATAAGTTTGAGAACCACTGGCATAGGTGGTATGGCAGGAGTTATGAATGGTATGTTGGGGGTGGGACCACAGCATGTAATGCTTCAAAGATTTCAAGCAGTGCAGTTGCCCATAGGGCAGCTCCAGGAGGCTGTGTAAATTAGGCAATCCCCGCATCCTACCGCACTGGACTGCCTAAATTATACTGGAGGCCTCTCCAATACATGGAGCAGTCCAGGATCAGGAGGGCATAAAGGTGGCTTAAAGCCACGCTGCGAATTCTGTATTGCACTTCTTAGAGGCACAGTATAGAATCTCACCCTGGGTCTCTTATTTCTTGGATATGTTAACTATTGTCTTTGTGAGGATGTCTGCTATCCTAACACAACTAATAGTCAGGCCTTTGTTCAAGGAACTCTCTCTTAACATTTGTCACCTCTCTAATTTTTGACCTGTTTAAAAACCCTCTCTTTCTGGGAGAGATTGAGAAGGTAAAGGTAAACCAACTCCAGCTACATAACAAAAAAGTATGCCCTTGGAGTTTGTGAACAGAAATTTCCTACATTGTGGCCTCTGCATATTTCCACTTGTAGGATGTGCCCACATCCAGTCAATCCAAAAATGTGTGATTTAATGTATAGCAAATGCAATGTAATGTGTAAATGTATATAAAAAAGAGGATGTCTGTGTAACTTCGGATGTGTGGTATGCCCTATACCCATCCCCTATGCTTGAGTCTGATCAACTCAGCATAGCTTTGCTGTATGCCAAATAAAGCAACTTGAGTGACAAAATTCAGAGTCAAAATGAGTGTTTTGGATCCCAGAGAACTGGATGAAGTGTTCGCCCAGAACTTGACAAGGTGTTCTGGATAAGCCAAGTGGAAAAGGTGTAGGGATATTAAAGAAGGTACTAACAGTGATTCCCCCAAGAGACAGTGACCCCCTCGTAATTTGGCCCCCACACTTTAAAATCCAACAGTTTCACCAAGTACAAAAATCTCTTGGGTCTTCTGTTAAAACTTGTAAGCTACTGTCTGTAGAAACCATTGATTATATCTATCCCTCTACTACCCTGTTTCCCCGAAAATAAGACAGTGTCTTATATTAATTTTTGCTCCCAAAGATGCGCTAGGTCTTATTTTCAGGGGAGGTCTTATTTTTCCTGGAGCTTCAGGGCCTTATATTCCGGGGTGGCCTTATTATCGGGGAGGTCTTATTTTCGGGGGGATGCCTTATATTACAGCGAGAGGCAAAACTGGAAGTAGGTCTTATTTTCGGGGGATGTCTTACTTTCGGGGAAAGACGGTATGTAAAACTTACAAACAAGTTAACTGACTTTGTTCTTGAAGTAATTGATACAATGTAAACAAACACTATAAGCTGTTAAGTAACTTTCACTTCATTCAACGGCTCCTAGGACAAACACCCCACCCTCTGTGATTAAAGGGCCGGTAGTCTCAAATAAATTAGCACACACCCCAAAAGTGGGGGAGACAGTAAATTAAAATATGGTTAAGGTATGGAATGTATGCTGATGAATGCTTGATATACATGGATGGTTAGGGAGGTGCCAGCCTAGAAAGAAAGTATCCATCGGCCGAAGAATGTGTCAAGTGGATGACCAGAAAACCCCCGGAGGGTAAACTGGGATCCACCCCATCACCTGGAAGGATGAGAAACACAAACTTCGGACAATGTGGAGCCACCAGGAATGTGCCACTTTGAACAGGAATGTGTGCCATTTGCTGATTGAGTCAGCAACAGCAGGATGAAACAGCTCCCATAGACTAACATAGGAATTAATTCCTATAAAAATGGACTCTAAAGACTGATGACTTTGAGTCTCTCTGGTTCTGCTGCCAACCTCCAGGAGCATCAGGTGCATCTGACACAGACTCGGCTCCATCCTCATGACCAAGCTACCTGGCCAGTAACTTGGCATGAGCAACTAGGCTGGTAACTATAACACCTATACAGAACTTGAATGAATGATTGTGTGAATGAATCTATCTATCTATATATATATATGTGTGTGTGTGTGTATAAGGAATAAGTAGTGATACAACGTTGTTTACTTTTGTCTTTTGCTTTATCATTATATTTACAATAAATGTGGCATCTTTGCCTTATCCCTCTTAATAAGATCCTGCTGGTTTTTATTCTATTGGTATAACAAAGGTCTTGGAGGGAACCCCAACGCTACCTAAAGTCGGCCAAAAGAGATTACAAGCATTATGCTAACCTTTGTCAGCAGGCAACCCCTCAAATCACAGTTGGAGATAAAGTATAGCTCTCAGTGTAACACCTTGACTCTACCTGGCCTTCAAGAAGTTGATTTACCTATATCTTGACCCATTCCGGGTCATCCAACAGATCAACCATGTGGCCTTTAAACTCCAAACTCATAGGGTGATGAAAATGCACCCAGTATTCCATGTATCCTTGCTGAAAAAGCTCACCATCTACTTCCCTGGATGAATACAATTACCACTGCCATCTGTCAGGTCCAGGGGTATGAGGAATACCCTGTGAAGCAGATCTTGGACTCCAAAATTCTCAGAGGAAAGCTCTGGTTATGGTCCAGCTGATTGTTCGTGCGAGCCAGCCAAAAACATGCAAGCATGTGACCTGAATCAAGAATTCTATCAGTCAAACCCTGATATACCTGGCCCGAAGACATTTGGTAGGCGTCTTTTAAGGGGGGAGGGATAATGTAATGAGTCATAGCTGAGCCTGATGAGTGCTTTCTGAGCCTGAGCCTGATAAGTGCTGTTGAGCCCGATGAGTCAACCCTCAGCCTGAGCCAGCTGATATAGTGTACTTGGACTTTCAGAAAGCCTTTGACAAGACCCCACGCCAAAGACTCTTAAGCAAAGTACACAGTCATGGATGAGAGAAGGTCCTCTCATGGATAAGATAGGAAACAAACAGTACAAATAAATGATCAGTTTTCACAGTGGAGAGAGGTAAATAGCGGGGTCCTCCTAGGGTGACCAGATGTCCCAATTTTATAGGGACAGTCCCGATTTTTGGGTCTTTTTCTTATATAGGCTCCTATTAACCCCCACCCACTGTCCCAATTTTTCACACTTGCTGTCTGGTCACCCTAGGTCCTCCAAGGATCTGGACTGGAACCAGTGCTGTTCGACATTCATAAATGATCTGCAAAAAGGGGTAAAAGTGAGGTGGCAAAGTTTGCAGACAATACAAAATTAATAAAGATAGTTATGTCCAAAACTAACTGTGAAGAGTTACAAAAGGATCTCACAAAACTGGGTGACTGGGCAACAAAATGGCAGATGAAATTCGGTGTTGATAAGTGCAAAATAATGCACATTGGAAAACATAATTGTACATACAAAATGCAGGGGTCTAATTTAGCTATTACCACTCAGGAAAGAGATTTTGGAGTCATCCTGGATAGTTCTCTGAAAACATCTGCTCAATGTACTGTTGCAGTCAAAAAAGGTAATGTTAGGAACCATTAGGAAAGAGAGAGATAATAAGACAGAAAATATCATAATGCCATTATATAAATCCATGGTATGCCCACACCTTGAATACTGTGTGTAGTTCTGGTTGCTCCATCTCAAAAAAGATACATTAGAAATGGAAAAGATACAGAGAAAGGCAACAAAAATTGTTAGGGGTATGTCAAGGCTGGATCCCCACTTTGAACTTTAGGGTTCAAATGTAGGGGCCTGCATGAAAACTTCTAAGCTTATCTACCAGCTTAGCTTTGGTCCGCTGCCACCATCACAAGAATTCCCTCCCTGGGAAGCCTTGAGAAACCTTTCACCAATTCCCTGGTGAACACAGATCCAAACCCCCTTGGATCTTAAAACAAGGAGAAATTAACCATCCCCCCTCCTTCCTTCCACCCTCCTTTCACCAACTCCTGGTGAATACAGATCCAAACCCCCTTGGATCTTAAAACAAGGAGAAATCAATCTGGTTCTTAAAAAAAGAAGGCTTTTAATTAAAGAAAAAGGTAAAAATCATCTCTGT
>NW_020664436.1:3721186-3759066 GCF_002925995.2 Terrapene triunguis
GTCTCTGTACACAGAGAGCTGTTACCCTTCCCTTTATAGTTATGACAGGGTATGTTACAGTTTCTATATGAGGAAAGATTAAAAAGACTGGAACTGTTCAGTTTAGAAAAGAGACGACTAAAGGGGGATATGATAGAGCTCTGTAAAATCATGAATGATGTAGAAAAAGTGAATAGGGAAGTGTCATTTACCCTTTCACATAACACAATAACCAGGGGTCATCCAATGAAATTAATAGTTTTAAACCTGTTGCCTAAGATAAGGAACCACTTCTTCACATAATGCACAGTCAAGCTGTGGAACTCATTGCCAGGAGATGTTGTGAAGGCCAAAAGTATAAATGGGTTCAAAAAGGATTAGATACATTCATGGAGGATAGGTCCATTAATGGCTATTAGCCAAGATGGTCAGGGATGCAGCCCCATTCTCTGCGTGTCCCTAAACCTCTCACTGCCATAAGTGGGAGCTGTGTGACCGGGGATGTTTCACTCAATAATTGCCCTTTTCTGTTAATTCCCTGTGAAGCTTCTGGTACCTGCCAATGTTGGAAGAAGGATACTGGGCTAGATGGACACTGGTCTGTCCCAGTATGACCATTCTTATGTTCTTCTCCCTGAGCCTAATTGGCTGAGTCCAGGTTGATTGTCATGGAGCCCTCAAGTAATCTGGAGATGAAGATCTAACTAAGTGCCACCAAGGCCAGGGATATAGGCTCCCAATGAAAGCAACTACTCCAGTCTACTCAATGTCACTACCTCACCAGCCGTATCCCCCACTGCTTGTTGATTCTAACTGCCTGTGCCCCTGTTCGTGCTTGCTCCTGTTCCAGGCCCAATCTGTGCCTGCTACAGCCATATTCCAACCCTACTCTTGGTTCCTGATTCCTTCTCTGACCTCTGGCTTTGGTCCCTGGCCTGACCACTAGGGCTGACCGCTGCTTCTCCAACCACTAGGCCTACCCATCCACTTACCAGTTTCTGACACCATGTTTGCTCCATGCTGCCAACACTTCTCTATCACCACTGGAAACTCAGGCCAGGTTTCTGCTGGGGGACCTGTGAAGCTATACAGTGCAGGAAGTGCCACCCAGAAGAGCCTGAATGACAGCCTACTGATTGGGCCATGCTGATGTATAAAGCCATCACAGGGAGCTTTCTAAGCAACGATGGAGACCTTCTGCTCCAGTCCATGCCTTGCTGTGAACCCCAGACTCTGGCTTCTGATCCTTGCTTGACCCCAGCTCTGATACTTGCATCTTGTCTGCAACTTGGCACCTACCCTGACTTCTGGCATCCTGACCTGGCTTGGCCCCTGACTTTGCTTCTTGTCTACTGACGGCAACTTGGTATCCAAGCTGTGCACACAGGCAACTCACAGCCCAGTCCTGACACCGGTCCCAACAGTTTGCTGAGACCCTCCCCAGCGGTCCCATCCAACCCCTCCATAGAAGATGGAAGGGAGGGCAACTCTCCAACCAGCAGTTCCCTGAGGGCCTGGGACCTGCAGGACCAAGTCACTCTTCTGCAACTAAAGAACCTTGTGCTACAGATCCAAGCTATGCAGTTTGCAGCCCAATCACAGAACCTGCATGAGCATTTAGCTCAGTTGCATGTCCAGGTGATGCAGCTCACTGCCAAAGCACAGACCCTATGTGAACAGCTAGCATCTCACAGGAGATGCAGCTACACACCTCCCTCAGCAGACTACCCACCTCCTGAACAGGCTCCCACCTCCCAAACAGGCTCCCACATTGCTGCTGCCTGAATGGTTCTGAACCAATGCAGGCTGCTCTTCCTGCCCCGCCCCCAAATGTACCCCAGAGACAAGATGAAGTGGGGCTAGCAGTTAGCTTCCTCACCAGCAAAGCACTCAACTGCGCTTCCCCCTATTAGAGTAGAACAGCCCAGTACTCTCTGAAAGGGATGCCTTCCTACAAGCCTTCTTTGATAACCCACATCTTGTCTGCTCTGCAGAGGCTGCCCTCCAGAAGTTTCATTAGGGGCAAGGACTGGCCACCTCCTATGCTGCTCATTTCCGATAGCTTGCAGCTGATGTCAAATGGAATGAGGCAGCCCAACAACACCAACTCTGGTGAGGACTCAGTGCAGATGTAAAAGATAATGTAGCCCACGTTGAAAACCCTACACCCCTAGAGGCATTTATTGATCTCCCCATGTCATCGAGTCTTGGCTGCGCGAGCAGAAGGAGTAAAGAAGTGGCAGCCTGATACTCCCACATCCGCCTGCTACACCAAAGTCTGTAGCACCGAGTCCTGCAACCGAGTCAATGCAGTTCGAGCTGGATTACTGATGCCTGACTCTGGAGGAGAAAGAATATTGATTGCAATTGAACCTCTGTTTTTACTGTGGGGAGCCAGGACATGCACTTGCCTCCTGTCCAGATTGAAAGAGCTTGGGAAATGGACCAGCCCACGCTCAGTTTGGGGGTACAGCCTGGGAATCATCAGAGTGCCATGCTCTGGAACCACCCCCTAACCTTCGAGAAGAACCTTACCTGGGAACGACAGGGTCTCCCAGCATTTTCAATTGCTCCTGCAATTGCAGATCTTGGGGGAGGCAAGACAGATTCCTCTGCAGTTGATGATAGACACTGGAGCTGCTCCCAACTTTATAGATGTTAAGGCAGCCCAAACACTACAGATCCTTCTCTTGGCAAATCCCACACTATATCTGGCTGAGACGATAGATGGGTGGCTCCTATCATCAGGACTGGTGACTCAAGAGACCATCTCCCTAGAGTCCATAGTGGAAGGGTACTGGGAAATAATATGCTCTGATGTGATCTGCTCTCCATTCTTCACAGTAATGGGCATTCCTTGGTTGGAGAGGCATGATCTGTGTATCTCCTGGTGGTGGAGGAACATTATCTTCTCCTCCGAATATTGCCAGAAATCTTGCTTCCAACAAATCGACCAACCTCCGTTGGAGTCACACCGACAAGACTGGACCAGCAACACCATGAGGGAGGGGGTGAGAGGCAATATAAGAATCTGCGTGACTAAAACGTCAGACCATGGGAGTTCCAGGCTGCTGACACTTCCCCATCACCACCAGAAGTACAGGCTGGCTTTCCGCTGGGGGACCCTGTAAAGCTAGATACTGCAGGAAGTATTGCCCAGCGAGGCTGCAGTGGTGGCTCCTCACAGCCTACTGATTGGCCCATGCCAGTATATAAACAAAAAATCCATCACGGGGAGCTGTCTGAGCAATGATGCAGACTGACTGCTTGCTTCCACTCCAGTCCTTGCCTTGCTGTGAACCCCAGACTCTGGCTCCTGACCCTGGTTCAACCCCAACTCCACTACTTGCCTTCTGTCTACCTCACCACCTGACCCTGAATTCCTGGCATCCTGACCCAACATGACCCTGACTCTGCTACTCGTCTCCTGACCGCAACTTGGTGACTTACCCTTGCACGCAGGTTGCCCACAGCCTGACCCTGACAATACTTCTCTATAGTCAAGCCTACTGTGACAGGTTGGATCACAGAAACCCCTTTGGGAACTGCCAACTGATGTGCCAAGATGATTTCTGCCCCTGCTTTCCCTACCAGTTTGGGACTCCAGCACCCTGTCTTGTTGAGCCAGACACGCCAGTCTGCTCCAACACAGACTCAGGGTCTGAACCATGTGCCCCAAAGCTGCAGACTTAACGGAAAGCAACTTAAGAAGTGTTCCTGTCTATCACACTCAGATGCCCAACTCCCAATGGGGTCCAAACCCCAAATAAATCCGTTTTACCCTGTAAAGCTTATATAGGGTAAACTCATAAATTGTTCACCCTCTATAACACTGATAGAGAGATATGCACAGCTGTTTCCCCACCCCCCAGGTATTAATACATACTCTGGGTTAATTAATAAGTAAAAAGTGATTGTATTAAATACAGAAAGTAGGATTTAAGTGGTTCCAAGTCGTGACAGACAGAACAAAGTGAATTACCAAGTAAAATAAAAGAAAACACGCAAGTCTGAGTCTAATACACTAAGAAAACTGAGTACAGATAAAAACCTCACCCTTAGAGGAATTCCAGTAAGCTTCCTTTTACAGGCTAGTCTGGGTCCATCAATCACTCACACCCCTTGTAGTTACTGTCCTTTGTTCCAGTTTCTTTCAGGTATCCTTGGGAGTGGAGAGGCTATCTCTTGAGCCAGCTGAAGACAAAAAGGAGGGGTTTCCCAGGGGTTTAAGTAGACTTTCTCTTTTGGGTGGAGACCCCCTCCTCTCTGATGCTGCCCCCGACCCAGTGCCACAGCCGGAGCGCCGGAGCGGGGCCGAGCCACATGGCGCAGCTCATCGTCCGGCTTAAAACAGCCTGTGGGCCGTAGTTTGCCCACCCCCAGTCTAAATAGATTTTCAACGTAACTTAAATGTATATTCTGTGATGTAAAATTTAATTGTTATACAGCGCTGACAAACAAAATTATTATTTTTATTG
Source organism: Terrapene triunguis (assembly GCF_002925995.2). Lineage (NCBI taxonomy): Eukaryota > Metazoa > Chordata > Testudines > Emydidae > Terrapene > Terrapene triunguis. Next base: position 3,725,644 of record NW_020664436.1, read on the forward strand.
TTGCCAAACCCAAACATTTAAAAATTATGACATATTAAAGAAAAAATACATTTTGATTTCTTTTGGTTCTGAGTCTTTAGGAGGCACTTAGGTCACATTTCCAAGCTTTTCTCTGTAACCATGAGGCCTAGAAACTTTTTTTTTTTTAATTAAAGCTGATAGTCTCATATAGTCATTGTATTCTTGGAACTAGGGCTTCAAGGAAAACACCAAACATATGAGACTCCCCATAAAATTATGAGAGTGGGCATCACTGATGTAGAGGCCCATTTAAAGATTAGGACCACACTGTGATAGCCTTTTATAAACATATTGGATGTTTTTCTAAAATATATTCTCTGGGAATTATTTTGTGGACGTTCTATGGCCTGTGTTATATAGGTCAGATTGGATGATCACAATGCTCCCTTCTGGCCTATGACTCTGTAATAAATAAGAAAGTCCTTGCTCCAGAGTGCTCAGTCTAGAGTAATGACAAGAAATGAATACTGTTCCATATTCTAAATGAGATCACAAAAGAGAAATTTAAGTGGTTTGTGTTTAGCAGTAGAAGCATAATCAAATTAATGCTTCATTTATTTGCTGAGTAATTGTTATAAAGTCCTTTGTCATGACCATTGTCTGTATTTGTTTAGTTGAATTAAATAGGGGCCAAAACCTTACACAGATAAAATTCTCATTGAAATCAATGGGAACTTTGCTTGAGTGAGGACTGCAGGATTTGGTTTTTGGTGAATGAAACTGTTCTTATATAAATCAGAAGAAATGTATCTCTCAATTCTACAAATAAATGCTATTACATTCTAGCCTGCAAGTAAAATGTATTTTATCATAAAACAGACTGCTTGGGAATAGAGAAATTAACAAATTTGGATATAGTTAGGTCATCCCATTTTACAATATTTTTCATTCTCTGTAGACTGTTGTTCTGAACTTGATATTTATTATTAAGGAGAGATGTCTCTCCAAAAACTTGGAAAATCGTAAACATCAGTAATTTTGTTAAAGTATACTGGAGACAGATCTCTTCAGCAACATCCCGGCCAATCTGCCTGGAATTAGTCCATGAGCTTCTGAACATGAAGTCATGCAACATTTCATAAACTCACTAAAGATCATTTCAGCAAGACCTCATCTCTTGGATAATGTGTCTTTGATGTGTTTTGTTTGAAGTAGTTAAGAGACAATTCATTGAACAAAGCATCTTTTTAACCATGCCAAAGCTCAACTGCCCGAGAAAAAAACATGCAGGGTTTTCTGGTGATTCTGATGCCACTTTAAAATTTAGAAGGTGTGGGTGTAACTGTGAAGAAATACTACTTATGTCTGTTCTCCACATATGAATATTTCAAAATCTAAATGAGATTTCAGTTGATAACCAGGCCAGTCTAACTAGTTCAGGATTAATTATCTAGACAAAGCTTTGGGGGCTAGAATAATTGAAGTTAATGCAAGGAGATGCACATTACATGTCCCTGTGCTAGCCTAGCTTCCTGCAAAATTGGATATTCGCTCCAAGGGAGGTCTGTTGGTGTTTCCCTACTGTTTTCCCTTGATGTTCCTACTTCTTTTGGAGACAGCTTTAGTTTGTGGCTGAGGTCTTCAGGAGTCCCTCTGGTGGAAACTTCTAAGGAAATCCATCTTGGCTGTGCCCCCTTCCCAGATAGCACTATCAAATTTTTGGGTTGCAGCGTCCATCTACAGCCACCACCTTTGAAGTTGAATGAGATGTTGTGGTTACTTTTTAGGGATAGATCCACAAAAGGACTAAATATTTCAACACCTAACTTTTAGGTGCCTTGCCACCCAGTAGCATCCACAGCCCCAAGTTAACATGTTCATACTGCAGTACGCAGACCTTCTGACCTGTATCCACACTGCTAAAATGATAGGGCTTAATTCAGAGTTCCAGCAGGACTCGGGCTCTGACCCAGCACCATTAGTAGGGTCCTAGGACCTGGATTCTGAATGCTTGCTAATCTGAGTCGAACTGATTTTTGTGTGGACAGAAGGGGGGGTTGGGCTCAGACCTGAGTCAGGGCATGGGCCTAGAGTGCATTGTATACATACAAAGGCCTTTCACCTGCACTAACAGTAAGTGTTGCCTTCTTTTCTGTAGAAAGTTGTACACTGACTGGCACAGTACTGCTGAAATGTTTAGAGAAGCATTCTCCCTCTTACATATTTTTCTTTAACTAAATAAATTGTGTACCTTAATGTTGAAAAAAAAATTTCATACCTTGGACTTTTCAAGTATTCTATGTTCAGCAAATAACCATTTATTTTGCCCATCTTCTAAGTGCCCATATACAAGCCTATACAGCTACAGTTTAAATTTAGAATTTGCTCTCTGAAGAACAAACTAAAACAAGATGCAGGTTAAGTAAGCAATTTGGGAATTGATTTTTACTTTGAAAATGAAGATACAGCATTTTTGAATGAACAAAGATCAAGTTTGATCCCTAAGTAGCATTTATTATGTTAACAATTACTAGGTCAGATTCATTGCCAAATTACACTGCAGTCTCATCAATTTCAATTGTCCTTATTTAGCAGGAGTATGGATTAGCAAGATTAGACCTATATCCTATAGTTCCTTATAGATCTTAAATAATGCAGAGAGAAATAATTGGCCACATTTTCAAAAGTGTCCTTGACTGTTATGAAAACAACAAGGAGTCTGGTGGCACCTTAAAGACTAACAGATTTATTTGGGCATAAGCTTTCGTGGGTAAAAACCTCACTTCTTCAGATGCCTAAAGTGAAAGTTACAGATGCAGGCATTATATACTGACACATGGGGAGCAGGGAGTTACTTCGCAAGTGGAGAACCAGTGTTGACAGGGCCAATTCAATCAGGATGGATGTAGTCCACTCCCAATAATAGATGAGGAGGTGTCAATTCCAGGAGAGGAAAAGCTGCTTCTGTAATGAGCCAGCCACTCCCAATCCCTATTCAAGCCCAGATTAATGGTGTTAAATTTGCAAATGAATTTTAGTTCTGCTGTTTCTCTTTGAAGTCTGTTTCTGATGCCCAAATAAATCTGTTAGTCTTTAAGGTGCCACCAGACTCCTTGTTGTTTTTGGAGATACGGACTAACACGGCTACCCCCTGATACTTGACTGTTATGCACACTTTTGAGTGTACCAAGGTTTTGTATGCACATTTTCACTTCCAGTTGCAGGGGGGACCCGGATGCACAGGGGCTTGTTGGGGGATTCTGGATGCCACGGGTAATGGGACTCTGCAGGGGGGTCCAGGTAAAAGGTGGTTGAGGCTCAGCAGGGGGGTCTGAGTGTGGGGGGATAGAGCTCAGCAGGGGGATCTGGGGAGATCAGTGGGAGGGATCCAGATGCTGGGGGAGTCGGGCTCAGTGGGGTGGGGATCCAGGTGCATCTGGTTGGGGCTTGGTAGGGTGGGGAACTGGGTGGCTCGTCGGCGTGGTCCAGGTGCAGAGGGAGTGGGGCTCGTTGGTGGGGGAGGGTTCTGGGTGTGGTGGGGCGTGAGGCTCAGCAGGGCTCGGTAGGCTGGGGATCCGGGTGTGGGTGGCTCGTCCGTGTGGTCCAGGTGCAGAGGGAGTGGGGCTCGTCAGGTGGGTTCTGGGTGGGTGGGTGGGGCCGGTGAGGCTCAGCGGGAGAGTCTGGGTATGAGGGGGTCTGGATGCATGGGGGTTGGGCAGATGGGGGAGCAGCTCCCTGTAAAGTGATCCCTCCCTCTGCAGCTGAGGAGTGATGGGTGCAGAAAGTGCGTGTGGGGGGGGGCAGTTTGCAGAGCTTTCTACAGCTGGGGGAGAAATCTGGGGATGGGTCTGACATGCTATGCAGGGGAAGAGGAAGTCCCGTCCTCTCCCGCCCTGCTGGGACTAGCAGCTGAGTCCGGCGCAAGGTAGGAGCCACCAGCCGGGTCTTCCCCAGTTCTGCCCCACAGTGATTTACCTCTCTGCCTGCTGCCCTGGGCACTCGAAACATACTGTTGGGGAGGGTCGTATGACTGCTCTTGTGGCTTCCCTTTGCTTCCCCGTCAGAAAGTCATTTTTCTGTGGGTAAGCAAAGAAATCTGTGGGGTACATAAATTCTGTGCATGTGCAGTGGTGCAGAATTCCCCCAGGAGTAAAAAAGACACCAGGGGAAGATAATACTATAAGGCTAAGTGTGACCATATCCAGAATACATTGCAAATTACAACTTTTTGCAGACGCCGCAGCACAATAACTGACGTTAGGGAACTACAACAACTATGAAGAAGAACAGGAAAGGAAGGAAGATCAGTAAGATCCCAAACCTAGAAGAGGCAAGAAGCAAATTCACTTAAGGGCAGCTCTGTGATTCACCATTATTGTATTGTGCACTCAGATACTGTGTTGATAGGTACTCTGCAAATTCCTAGAGTAGATGGATCGGGCGTTTTCTAACCTTGATGCTGTTTGTATTGGCTTTTTAACATCTGGAAGCTAAAATCCAGCTATTCCCTGACTTCATGGGGTATTTTTGGTCATTGGGAGCAGATGTTGGCTGTAGTTGCTGTCAATATACTTCTGTTTGTTTTTCTTTGATATCCTAGTGTAGTGGATTAAACTGAGCAATTTGGCAACCTCTCAGGTTTTCAAATAAGCTTCATTAAGTTGGAGACCCTTTGCATCTCTCATGGTGCCAGACCAGCAGCCTATCTATACATGGTCCCTTCCTCTTAGACAAGAAACAAACATTTTTTCTTATCTTGGCTTATCACTTTATCTATAAACAAAAAATGCACAAGAATATTTTTGCCCTTTTTCCTTTATGCAAAGTTGGTAGGGTCTTTAGACTAAATAAATTAAATCTACTTTTGGGGTCTGATAAATCTTATCAGGAGGATAATTCTTCCCTAATTCATTTATCCCTTTTATTGCTCCCTTTGAATTTATTGTAAGAGGAGTTTGAATTGTGGAAAAACAGTTTATGAGATGTATAAAGCTAGAGCAAGTCTTTATAAACTACAGTTGCTGAAAGGAAAAAGAGGAATTTGGCATTCCTGAATCCAGAGATTTTATAATCTGTCCTGTCAAATGCAGACTGCCGAGTCCTAGTTCAATTGGCCATATGAATATTGTAGTAAAAAGTAGGCTGAATACTTATCCAGTTTCTATTTTTAACTACTTTTGGGTGATTGTTTCCAATTATCTGTTTTACAGAAAAGTGAAAATACAAAGTAATGACCATAATTTCTGCCTTGGGTATTTATATCTTATCACGGTAGAATATAGGAGCTGATATACAGCAGGTAGCAAAGTACTTGTTTTCCAGGAATATTCTGGGGCAGTCTACCATAATTAATCTGAAATGAATTTAAAAATGGCAGAAATAGTCTTAAGTCTTTACCCCCAAGGTAAACTTGGACAAACAAAACATATAACTAATATACCCAGTAAAATCAATACAGACTTTAAAAATGTATACATGAAATTAAGAAAAGAAAAGCATAATACATATATCTATATACCTACGTATATATTATCTCAGGGAGGGCTGGGCAAATAACCAAAACTTGTATTTATATCTCAGACATTCCCTCCTCAATGTCTTATTTAACAAAAAGTAAGACTCTCTGCTGGTAAGTAGTGAAGGAACGTTTGCCATGTATTAATAAAAAAGCCATTAGCCATATTTTCATATACAAACAGTTCCATCAAACTATAACACCTTATCAGTAATGAAGTCCAGATCACCATAGTTAAAGGGAATGCTCTTTGTTCGTTGCATTAAAACTATCTCTCTCTGCAAACAAAACCAAGACCAGAAACCTTCAAATACATACTCTCATATCATGTAAATTATCTAAATTCATTAATAAAAAATGTCTCAGTTGATCATGGAAGTGGGATGACACACTGCTCCATCTGTCCTTCACAATATACATTAATATCACTGTTCTCATGATTGTCCAGTGCTTGATCAAAATCAATTTATGGATGAAGAACAATTGGTTGAAGTTGCATTCAAATATGACAGAGGTTATTGTGGTTGGCAGATGAGTTTCCAGCCACAGTGCAGTCTCCCGGTCAAATCAGTTTGCAGTTTGGGAATGTTCCTGGATTCATGAGTGATGTGTTCTGCCATTGACAGCTAACTAGGAGACTGTGTGCCATCATTGGGCTCTTGGATTCATCACTGACCTAAACTCTTACATAGCAGTGTCCACATTCTATCATCTACATTTACCTAGGAGAGTGCATCCTAACTTTTCAAAAGGTGATCCAGCCTTATTAATATGTGCCTTGACTACCTCTTAGTGGGACAACAGCAGTGCAGTCTACCTAAGCATGAAACAGTTATTCCAGAGTAAATTACAATTAGTACAGAGTTCAGCAGTGCACCTCCACAGCAACACAGGGTTCTGGAAGTATGCAAGGTCCGTTGTCATCTCACTACAATGAGTCTCCCTAAAATACTGTGTCGAATTCAAGTTTCAGTCGTTATCTTCAAGATTTTTAAGGGTCTGAGCCCAGGCTTACCTTAAAGATTGCCTAAAGTTCCAGAATGAGGACCATCATCAAGAAGTCTGCTCCTCTGGCACAATCAAACTGTCTATCACAGGGGTCGGCAACCTTTCAGAGTAATGTGCCAAGTCTTCATTTATTCACTCTAATTTAAGGTTTTGCACGCCAGTAATACAATTTAACGTTTTTAGAAGGTCTCTTTCTATAAGTCTATAATATATAACTAAACTATTGTTGTATGTAAAGTAAATAAGGTTTTTAAAATGTTTAAGAAGCTTCATTTAAAATTAAATTAAAATGCAGAGCCCCCCCGGACTGGTGGCCAGGACCCGGGCAGTGTGAGTGCCACTGAAAATCAGCTTGCATGCCGCCTTTGGTACGCGTGCCGTAGATTGCCTACCCCTGGTCTATCATAATGGTAACTTTCATTTATGAGGGAGACAAGAGCCTTCTTTGTAGCCAGTCCAAGACTGTGGAAAGAACTCCTTTGGGATCCATGAACCACCACAACACTTATCACTTTTCATTCCAATTGCAAACTTGACCTACTCTTCACTCATAAAAATAAATAACAAGCAATTTTTTAAAAAAATCCACGCACAGTTTCCTCCCTGGGGAAAGGAAGGGAAAAAGAGAGACCAACACATGACTACTGCTAGTCATGTCACAATGCACTTCTGGAAGGTACTAGGATACCTTGTTGAGTGACACAGTATAAGAACCTGAGTAGAATAGAATCTATTAACTGTTTTCCGATTTGTTACTGTTTCCCCAAAGTTTTGGACATACTTACTTTCCCTAAAAGAGTGTCCATATGTGTCACTGGATCTGCTTTTACATCTAGATTAGTTTGCCCAAGAGAAACTTGTAAAAACAAAGGACCATCTTGTGCTGTATATGGGGAGATACCATAATGATGAGCATTATTAGAAATATTAATGGATTTGACACTGAATTTCAATTTATGGAATTTCCTACACATTGTTCAGTTTGGGAGAGGGGGGACAGTAAGCTTAGCCTTCCAAATATGTGGATGTTGTAAGGAGCATGAGGAAAACTCAGGGACCTCAGGCCACCTGTGGAGGACTGAGTTATGATGGGTGGGACACTTCAGTGCCTCCACATTATTTCATGGGTTCTCTTCCCTTCCAGGGCAGCAAAACTGTCTTAACTGCCTCACAGTATAGCCAGCAAGGCATCTAGCTTGCTCCCAAACTGATGCTGTGCTACTGGGCTACCAGATCATGAATTTAATTCTTCTGATAACCTTTCAACATTTTTTTTTAAAAGCCCAGTCTCTGTGGTAAGCACTCATTAAAAGTGCAGATTGATATTTCTGGAGGCTTATGTTTCTTATTTATGCACATATAAAGCACAGTATGGACAGCAGCAATGGGAGCTTTAAACACATTGGCACCTCAGTGTGCTTTAGCCCTGACTTTGTGGGACCACGTCTAAGGATAAGAGGACAATTGGCTTTTTGGCTTCTCTGCTGAGACCGTCAACAAGATTAACAGGGATGGTTGTGATTTTTTATGATTTGCACACTTTTCCACTAGAAACTGGCCTGGGACCATCAAACTCACTTCACACAGGCTATTGAATGGCTATCATGTGCTGCCTATTTTAGTCACCACCAAGCGACTGGATTCAGGATGGGTTGGTTTAGAGATTAAAGATTCTCTATAGCCCATTACCAACTCCTCATTTGCATTGATATACTATGGTGATAGGCACACAAAAAGTATGTACATAATAATAAACTTTGTTAGAATCTAATGGTAACTCCGATATTTAATTATGGAATGAGTCAGAACATCATTGCTTTCTATTCAGGTCATGAAAATCTTGAAACTCCATCTGATCTAAAATAAATTTGTTTGAGCCTGATCCAAATGCTCACCGAAGACAATTGATACATTCCCTTTGACTACAATGGGCATTGGATCAGGTTCTTGATGAAGCTATAAGAGATAACCATGGAAAAGGTACTGTATGCAACGTGTTATCTATTCCTTCATTTTTTAGTGCTCTAGCAGGATATAATGGCACTATCTTTGCATATGGACAGACGGGCAGTGGCAAGACTTTTACCATCACTGGGGGAGCAGAGCGTTATAGTGATCGAGGCATCATTCCCAGGACACTGTCTTACATTTTTCAGCAGTTGAAGAAGGTACAGATCTTTGTCCTTTCATTTTCTTTAAAAAAAAAAAAATCTGATTTATTAATACTGCATTGAATCACAGGAAACAATCTTGGTGGTAATGCTACAATAAGTCCTGACTTAAACCCACCAAACGAAAGAAATGAATATTAGCGGTGAAATCTAGCCTGACACTGTAGCCTTACCATAAAGTCATCATGAGTGGTGGATGACCAGGTTGTTGCCAGGCACTGAAAAATAGTGGACACCATTGGAATTATTTCAATTTCTTATTTTTTGAGAGTACCACATTCAGGCTTGCCCAGGGTGGTGTTTGATCAAATATTTGGCTGTGACAGCATCAACTGTATTATGCCTATGATAAGTGTTGCAATGCACAGATGAAGTATGAAAATTCATAATCCTATATAACGTTAGGCCAAGAAGAGCAAATAAAAGATTGACCATCAACCAGTATTTTCACCCATCATTTGAACTACCTTGCTTTTTGTATGTTTGAGTGAAGCTCATAATATTAACTTTATGCAGTATAGTATTTGTAAAATTCATAATACAACTTGACTTTCCTGGATAAACTTTATTGAAGGTCTTTAAAAAATCAGGTTACTTAACAAGATTATTTTACTAGATTGTACTAATCCATGTTAATTGCATGGTCACAGTGTAGTATGACCACTTAAATATCACAGATCCATAATCACAACTATTTAATAAAATATTGTGGGAAAATAGTTTCAAATTTCAATATCTCAGCGAGTTTAATTTTTCAAAAGCAAAGACATCCAAACCACAATTATCCTTTTTGTATGTTTGTCTCTTCTTTAACTTTAAATATGTATGTAATATACTCATACATGCTAATATGAGTAAGAGGCTCATTCACTGCCTGAAGTCTGGCATAGAGTGGGCAGACATTATGCAAGTTTCTCGGCATAGCTACACATGTATGCCACATGAACAAGTAAAGCTGTAAATAGTAAAAAGATGTGATGAAAGTTTTTGCCCATAATGCGTTTTTCTCATAATGCACTTGTATGCCATCTGTTACATATTTAACTTTTTAATAGTGTCTTTATATCGGCTTTAAAAGGTATCTAGACCTAAAAGACTAGTTAAAAATTGTCTGTAGAATACTTTCAAAGGCTCATAGAGCCAGTTTTGCAGATGTTCCACATGTAGCACTTCTATTGAAGCTAGTGGAAGTTCTTTGTGTGAAGAGACCATGGATTTGGTTTCAGTGTAAGACAAAAAGTGGTTAATATTAAATAATGAAAGGTTTACACAATTTCTCCATCTCTTCCCTGTGCTCTTACTTTCGAGTCTTCTTCTGATTCACCACTCCTACTCTACCCCTTTTTCTAACCTTACCTGTTACTCCATTTCTGAGTTTTTCCTGAGCAGAGGCTGCCCCTAATAATAATTCTCAGACAAAAACTACATTAAGATGGAGTTGCATCTGAGAGCACATATTAGATAGTTAAGGTAAAATATATTACAGAAATGTTGTAGTTATTTGAAAACCTAGTGTTTATAAATCCAGCTAGTTCAGAGTTAAGGTTAAATTTAAAAGAAATCTAGCCATGTCAAGTTATTGAAAATTGGTTGGGGCACCCAAGTAACATTACCTTAGCCCCGTAGCGACAACATGAAGGGACGAAAAGAAGCAATCTAATATGTCTTTAAAAATCAGCATAATATAATCTGCAGTCACAAAAACTTAATCATATGGTTTTGCATGGTGTCACTGCAGAGTGAAGTTAAGGCTGTTTGGGTGCCCTAACTGTGCATTTCTGTTTGGATTTCTTTTAAGTTTAACCTTAACTGAATTTCTTGGGTTTATAATGTGTTGTTTTGGGATTAAGTACAACATCTATGTAACGTGTCAATGTAAACTATTTATATTGTTATTATTTGTATTGTGGTAGCAACTAGAGTCCTCAATCAGGTAGCAGACTCCCACTCTACTAGGCTCTGTACAACCAGAACACAAGGGCAGCCCACACCCTGAGGAGTTTACAATCACAGTAAATATACTCTATAAATGATATGTACTTTCAACTGTCATTTAATCTTAATGTAGCATTTTCTAGTAATATACATGAGTTTCTAAATTTAAAATTTCATATAGGATCACTAAACAAGAAACGCAAAGAATGTTACCAAGTGATATTTTCAATGATTTTAAGATCTTAACCTTAAACTATTTTTAAAAATTTAAATTTTATGGCCTGTTTCACCAGTACACTTGGCTACTTATGCACAAGGGAGCAGTGCATGGCAGTGACAGCATACTTGCCAGTCCAGCTGGGTTTACAGCTGCTTTGTTTTTGCTAGTGCATCACAAAGAAGCTGGAGAGTGTATACCCTAGTTTTCCCCTGCCTCCTTCACTCCCAGCTTTCTCCTGCACATGCATGTGGACAGTTCTTGTGGAATTCTCTGTAAAAGAGCATTATTCTTCATCCTCTGCTGAAGAAGAAACATTCATTTATGAAGAATAATGGGCTCATTCATCTGCCCATAATTAAAAATCTTCCATTGTAGCATATGCACAAGATTTTAGTGAGTTTAAACGACATGGGAGGTTTGACACATCTGCATTGTTCTGTTGTTAAGTTCATTCAGGACAATAACAACAACAGTCTGACAGTAATGTCTACATTTTTTAAAGAAGCCATTTTAAAATTAATTTTAACTCCTAAATTATTTAAGTGATTTACTTGTAAATTCATAGAAATATCATTCTGTATTTAAAAAGTAAATGCTGTAATTTTGGGGGGACTAAATGCTGTATTTTTCATACATAGAGATTGAGTCGTTGCTTTTAAGTGCAAAAACACTACTCAGTCTTAATTATGGAGTACAACTGGTATCTCTAATAATTCTTGCCAGTTTTTAGTTCTTTCATACTACTTTTCATCCATAGATCTTAAACTGCTTTACAAAGGAGGTTAAGCACCATTTTCTGCATGTTACAGATGAGGAAACGCAGGCACTTATGAATTATGCAAGATACTCTGCTTGTTAATGGTGGGTTTGTGGGAAATCACTAGGTTGGAAACCTTGCAATATATTTCACTTGCGACCAAAGAAAGTTGGAAGCTTGCCTCCATAGCCAAGGGCATTATGCCACCTGTTTGTATTTTAATAAGAAAAAATTGCCAAATTTCATTCTTGTTAATTTTGGTACTTTTTTTTTTTTTATCTTGCCTGACCTTTTATGGCATAGATCAGCCTTGCATAAATTTTTACAGGGGAGTTAACATTTGAAATGCTATGTATATAGTATAATGGAAATGCTGACTGATTAACTGAGGAACATGAATGATGTCAATAATGCTTGAAGCTCTTGAGTCTCCTTGTGGCAGTTCTGAAGGGGGCTTCCTAATTTTTTGAGTGTGAAATTCATACCTCTCTTCACAAAGTATGAATATTCAGTCTTTTTGCAGGGAACTAAGCACATGTGGGTGGAAATAGATTCCAAGACCCTGCTAGAGGGCCAATTCCTCCAATTTGCAGGCTTCCTGTGGAGTTGCTACTATTCCAGCCTAGGATGAGTTTTGGACCTGTAACAGGGCGTAGCAGGGCCCCCTTTGGTCCTGCCTCTGCTCTGCTCCAACAATCACTCAGAGACCTTCTGACTCAGCAGTCACCAGTGCAGTTTATTTACACAGTGCAAACCTACTACCTCTCACCACATATTGCTGGAAGTCCCAACCTTAGGGACTTCTCTTTCTTGTAGCCAGGAGGGGATAGCTACCCCTCTCCTTCCACTCTCTGGCTTCAGCTCCTCCCCCTTTTGCTTCTTTCCTCTGTGCCTGTATATAGCCCCAGGCTAATCAGGCTGGCAGCTGTTCCGGCTCTGCCAATCACTCTCAGGTTCCTCTAGTTAGCTCCAATTCACCTCCCTTACTTGGAGCTGGAGTGACAGAGGGCTTGCTCAGCAGTTCCTGATCAGCATCCTGTCACAGGACCCATGTAACCTCATAAATGTTGATTCAATAGCTCCTTCCCCAACTGTGCTAGCCTACTTGGGCCTGGCATAAAGCCTCACTCTGTGAGAAGCAAAGAGTACAGTACCCCTCCAAGTCTGCATGGCTGCTCAGCCTGTTCCTCCCCCTCTCAGAGAGGAGGGCCATTGTGGGACTTAAGTGTTGCAGTGGGCATTGCATGGACCCTATTCATCTGGGTGAATTTTTTCTCCTTAAAAAAGGAGATTAGCGTCCCAACACCTGTGCGCTTCATTAGACATGCAAAAACAGTCTAGAAAAATCTTGAGTGGCTTAAAACTTGCTTTTTCATTCTCCCATCTTAACTAAAATGATTTAATTGGAAAAGTTATTATATGGTTTAGATAAGAAATTAAAATTATGTGTTCCACCTGCAAGCAACAGGTTTCTTTTCATACTGTACTAAAGTTATTTTTAAGTCAGTGACTCTCAAATAGGAATTATTTTTGGTGACCCACAGAAGGGAAAAAAGTTTGAGAACCAAGCACTGTTGCCATGGATAAGGTAGGGGATTGCGGGGAGGCCATCAAAGGATCTTATGAAATGGTCCTTGACATCAAAAGTGTAAGAACTTCTGCTAAAAGTTAGTTTTCACTTCAACCAAAACACAGAAAAATGATCTACTTTCCCATTGGACAGAAACAAAATCAGTGAGGAGATAAATATTACTGTCAGGTTTCTAAGAGGTTGTGACAGAGAGTGACGCTGATAGTCACTCATTACATCTGTACAAGAGAAAAATAAATTAAATATTCTTGGCAATTTTATATCAGTGTTCCCCAAAAGAGAAATGAAATTTTGTTTACATGCTGTAATATTAATTCTCAACCAATATAAATCATTCATTCTGCCACTCCATCAACCATGTGAGGCAAAGCCAAGAAAATAAAAGTAAAAGTTGTGTATTGTCTGTCTGACTTCATGTGTTCTTTGTTCCTCTTTACTCCACAAGGTCCATGACTGAATTAAACTTTATTTCTTTAATTTAGCAACTTTGTGCAAATGTGAAAATGAAATATATGTGAAAATAGGTAAGCTGATCAAATAGCTTACTGTCGTGTCCTGATTATCATCTGGTCAGCCATTCCATATTATGTTTGTACTGTATTTAGAGCTGTACCTACCAATCCTTATTCATAAGAGTAGATTTTAGTCACATGAACACCTACATGAGTAAGGGTGTATAAGATGGAGTCCCTAGAATAACTCCTTGAGACTAGGACTTTGTCTTCCTCTGTCTGGTACTGTGCTGATTAAATAATAATGTAGGATGAAGAAATAACCATCTGATTTGTAGTATTTGCATATTTAGTTCTATCAAGAGTGCATGCAGGAACATTTGATTTTTCAGACGTGTTTCTGGCATTTAAAGTGACTGGCGCTTCATAGTATTAGCTAGCCACACATTTAGGGACACTGCTCCCTCTCTGCTCTCAGATTGGCCACTTTTACTTTTTGTGTGTGTGTTTTACTTTCCTCCCTTATCTCTTCTTGTTTCTCTTCCTTTCATCTTTGTCTCTTTCCATACCTTCCTCTTCTCTTATTTCCTCTTGTCTTTTATAGTGGGCCCTTTCAAAAAAGCTGACATAGGTGGAAATTTCCATATATTCATGCACTAGTCAAAAGTATATTTAAATATATTTAAAATATATTATACAAATATCTTTGTTATTGTTTCTTTACTATGTTTGTGGTGAAATGTCAACTTTCCTCTTGGTTCATGAGGTAGATCAGAAGCAAGGTGAAGTATCATTAGAGGAAATGTAGTTTATCAGGATTGGAGCTTGTGGAGACAGAATCATAGAAGTGTAGGGCTGGAAGTGACGTTGAGAAATCATCAAGTTCAGCCCCCTGCGCTGAGGCAGGACCATGTAAACCTGGACCATCCCTGACAGCTGTTTATCCAACCTGCTCTTTAAAACCTCCAGGGTTCCTGTTGAAGCCCAGAGGCATCATAAGTGTTTAGCAGTACATGGCATGTTTCTGTTAAGGCGGTTTCTTTGTAAAACAGGTATTGGTATGCAGACATTTGCAAGGAGCAATTAGCTTTTCAAATAGGGATGCAGTCGATTCTGTAGTGAAGGATCTCACTAATACAGGGTGAAATTCACTTCTCCCCATTCAAAGCTTGAGTAAATGGGCTTGTGTGTGGATCTAGGTAGTGGTTCAGGAGGAATAGGGAGGATAATGTTAATCCACTGAACCAAGTGATAAGGCATATGGCTACAGCACTATGCAGCAAAGGCCTGCTCCGTGGGTTGAGAGAGTTGCCGCTGTGCCTTTAGCTATGTTGTGGTTCTTCCATTAAATTCACGTAAGTGCCTGTCTAGTGGTCTCTTCCCAGCATGCCCTCGGATCGCTACCCCTTCCTGCTTCTACACGTGGGCACCAATGATACTGCCAAGAATGACCTTGAGTGGATAACTGCAGACTACGTGGCTCTGGGAAGAAGGATAAAGGAGTTTGAGGCACAAGTGGTGTTCTCGTCCATCCTCTCTGTGCAAGGAAAAGGCCTGGGTAGAGACCGTCGAATCGTGGAAGTCAACGAATGGCTACGCAGGTGGTGTCGGAGAGAAGGCTTTGGATTCTTCAACCATGGGATGGTGTTCCAAGAAGGAGGAGTGCTAGGCAGAGACGGGCTCCACCTAACGAAGAGAGGGAAGAGCATCTTCGCCAGCAGGCTGGCTAACCTAGTGAGGAGGGCTTTAAACTAAGTTCACCGGGGGAAGGAGACCAAAGCCCTGAGGTAAGTGGCGAAATGGGATCCTGGGAGGAAGCACAAGCAGGAGAGCGCAAGAGGGGAGGACTCCTGTCTCATACTGAGAAAGAGGGACGATCGATGAGTTATCTTAAGTGCCTATACACAAATGCAAGAAGCCTGGGAAACAAGCAGGGAGAACTGGAAGTCCTGGCACAGTCAGGGAACTATGATGCGATTGGAATAACAGAGACTTGGTGGGATAACTCACATGACTGGAGTACTGTCATGGACGGATATAAACTGTTCAGGAAGGACAGGCAGGGCAGAAAAGGTGGGGGAGTTGCGTTGTATGTAAGAGAGGAGTATGACTGCTCAGAGCTCCGGTATGAAACTGCAGAAAAACCTGAAAGTCTCTGGATAAAGTTGAGAAGTGTGAGCAACAAGGGTGATGTCGTGGTCGGAGTCTGCTATAGACCACCAGACCAGGGGGATGAGGTGGACGAGGCTTTCTTCTGGCAACTAGCAGAAGTTGCTAGATCGCAGGCCCTGGTTCTCATGGGAGACTTTAATCACCCTGATATCTGCTGGGAGAGCAATACAGCGGTGCACAGACAATCCAGGAAGTTTTTGGAAAGTGTAGGGGACAATTTCCTGGTGCAAGTGCTGGAGGAACCAACTAGGGGCAGAGCTTTTCTTGACCTGCTGCTCACAAACAGGGAAGAATTAGTAGGGGAAGCAAAAGTGGATGGGAACCTGGGAGGCAGTGACCATGAGATGGTCGAGTTCAGGATCCTGACACAAGGAAGAAAGGAGAGCAGCAGAATACGGACCCTGGACTTCAGAAAAGCAGACTTTGACTCCCTCAGGGAACAAATGGGCAGGATCCCCTGGGAGAATAACATGAAGGGCAAAGGGGTCCAGGAGAGCTGGCTGTATTTTAAAGAATCCTTATTGCGGTTGCAGGAACAAACCATCCCGATGTGTAGAAAGAATAGTAAATATGGCAGGCGACCAGCTTCGCTAAACAGTGAAATCCTTGCTGATCTTAAACGCAAAAAAGAAGCTTACAAGAAGTGGAAGATTGGACAAATGACCAGGGAGGAGTATAAAAATATTGCTCAGGCATGCAGGAGTGAAATCAGGAAGGCCAAATCACACTTGGAGTTGCAGCTAGCAAGAGATATTAAGAGTAACAAGAAGGGTTTCTTCAGGTATGTTAGCAACAAGAAGAAAGTCAAAGAAAGTGTGGGCCTCTTACTGAATGAGGGTGGCAACCTAGTGACCGAGGATGTGGAAAAAGCTAATGTACTCAATGATTTTTTTGCCTCTGTCTTCACAAACAAGGTCAGCTCCCAGACTGCTGCACTGGGCAGCACAGTATGGGGAGAAGGTGACCAGCCCTCTGTGGAGAAAGAAGTGGTTCGAGACTATTTAGAAAAACTGGACGTGCACATGTCCATGGGGCCGGATGCGCTGCATCTGAGGGTGCTAAAGGAGTTGGCGGATGAGATTGCAGAGCCATTAGCCATTATTTTTGAAAACTCATGGCGATCGGGGGAGGTCCCGGATGACTGGAAAAAGGCTAATGTAGTGCCCATCTTTAAAAAAGGGAAGAAGGAGGATCCGGGGAACTACAGGCCAGTCAGCCTCACCTCAGTCCCTGGAAAAATCATGGAGCAGGTCCTCAAGGAATCAATTATGAAACACTTAGAGGAGAGGAAAGTGATCAGGAACAGTCAGCATGGATTCACCAAGGGGAAGTCGTGCCTGACTAACCTAATTGCCTTCTATGAGGAGATAACTGGCTCTGTGGATGAGGGGAAAGCAGTGGATGTATTATTCCTTGACTTTAGCAAAGCTTTTGATACGGTCTCCCACAGTATTCTTGCCGGCAAGTTAAAGAAGTATGGGCTGGATGAATGGACTGTAAGGTGGATAGAAAGCTGGCTAGATCGTCGGGCTCAACGGGTAATGATCAATGGCTCCATGTCTAGTTGGCAGCCGGTTTCAAGCGGAGTGCCCCAAGGGTCGGTCCTGGGGCCGGTTTTGTTTAATATCTTTATTAATGATCTGGAGGATGGTGTGGACTGCACTCTCAGCAAGTTTGCAGATGACACTAAACTGGGAGGCGTGGTAGATACACTAGAGGGTAGGGATCGGATACAGAGGGACCTAGACAAATTAGAGGATTGGGCCAAAAAAACCTGATGAGGTTCAACAAGGACAAGTGCAGAGTCCTGCACTTAGGACGGAAGAATCCCATGCACTGCTACAGACTAGGGACCGAATGGCTAGGTAGCAGTTCTGCAGAAAAGGACCTAGGAGTCACAGTGGACGAGAAGCTGGATATGAGTCAACAGTGTGCTCTTGTTGCGAAGAAGGCTAATGGCATTTTGGGCTGTATAAGTAGGGGCATTGCCAGCAGATCGAGGAACATGATCGTTCCCCTTTATTCGACATTGGTGAGGCCTCATCTGGAGGACTGTGTCCAGTTTTGGGCCCCACACTACAAGAAGGATGTGGAAAAATTGGAAAGAGTCCAGCGGAGGGCAACAAAAATGATTAGGGGTCTGGAGCACATGACTTATGAGGAGAGGCTGAGGGAACTGGGATTGTTTAGTCTCCAGAAGAGAAGAATGAGGGGGGATTTGATAGCTGCTTTCAACTACCTGAGGGGGGGTTCCAAAGAGGATGGAGCTCGGCTGTTCTCAGTGGTGGCAGATGACAGAACAAGGAGCAATGGTCTCAAGTTGCAGTGGGGGAGGTCTAGGTTGGATATTAGGAAACACTATTTCACTAGGAGGGTGGTGAAGCACTGGAATGCGTTACCTAAGGAGGTGGTGGAGTCTCCTTCCTTGGAGGTTTTTAAGGCCCGGCTTGACAAAGCCCTGGCTGGGATGATTTTGTTGGGAATTGGTCCTGCTTTGAGCAGGGGGTTGGACTAGATGACCTCCTGAGATCCCTTCCAACCCTGATATTCTATGATTCTATGCCCCCAAAAACCATCTATGGTGCACCAGAGGCACAGGTGCCCCTTTTATGATGGCAGGTGAGTTCCATCCATACACACCTAAGCTCAAATGGTGGGCGCTCAACTGACATAAAGGGTTTTCACAGGCCCCTGGATGAAAGTGAATTACACCCATAGAAAGTGACATCTGCTTTACTGTCCATTCTTTCCATGATGTAAATTACCTCTCTTGCGGGAGATTTATTACCTGTGTAAATTGCAATCCCAATCCCAATTTCTGTCTCATTTTTCATGCTAGTAAAACACCATTGAAAAATAACAATATTAAAAAAGAAAAAAAATTAAGTGAAAAGACAAAAACAGGACCATTTTAATCATTCAAAGCCAGATTTGCCAGTGTGCTAAGTCCATTTGCACTGTGTAAATGGTCCAAAATTGCCTTAAAGTACCTATTGATGGTCAGAGGAGAATTCATCCTTTGTAGAAGAATCCTCTGTTGCTGTAAAGCTGGCAGAGGTGTCATAACTACTTCTTAAACCAGCAGCACCTCTTCTCACCTTGAGTCTAAGGGGGCATGATAGAGCAGAGGGACTTTGTGCTCAGGGAATCTTACTCCAGTGATGTAAGTTAGAGCTGCTCTTAACTTGCATCTCTAAGGGTATGTCTACACTACGAAATTAGGTCGAATTTATTTAAGCCGGTTTTATGGAAATCGATTGTATACAGCCGATTGTGTGTGTCCCCACATAAAATGCTCTAAGTGCATTAGTTCGGCGGACCGCGTCCACAGTACCGAGGCTAGCGTCGACTTCCAGCGCATTGCACTATGGGTAGCTATCCCACAGTTCCCGCAGTCTCCGCCGCCCATTGGAATTCTGGGTTGAGATCCCAATGCCCGGATGATGCAAAACAGTGCCGCGGGGGGTTCTGGGTACATGTCGTCAGGCCCCTCCCCCTCCGTCACAGCAACGGCAGACAATAGATTCGCGCCTTTTTACCTGGGTTACCTGTGCAGACAACATACCCCGGCAAGCATGGAGTCCGCTCAGCTCAGCTCACCGTCACCATATGTCATCTAGGTGCCGGCAGACGTGGGACTGCATTGCTACACAGCAGCAGCAGCTAACTGCCTTTTGGCGGTAGACGGTGCAGCATGACTGGTAGCCTTCATTGGCGATCTGGGTGCCGGCAGCCGTGGGGCTGGCAGCCGTGGGGCTGCATTGCACCAGCCCCTTGCCTTTTGCCTTTTGGCAGTAGATGGTTTATTACGACTGGTAACCGTCCTCGTCGTACAGCAGTGGCTGTCGATCATGGACACCTGGGCAGACAATGATGGTTATCAGTCGTAGTATGCCATTTTCTGCCATGCGCCCTGTTGGCTCATCGCACGTTAGCTGAGTCGTAGTATGCTATTTTCTGCCAAGTGCCCAGTATTTTCTGCTAAGCACCCAGAAGAGGCCGAGGGCGATCTGGGGGCTGGCAGATGTGGGGCTAGATTGCTACACAGCAGCAACCCCTTGCCTTTTGGGTAGTAGATAGTATATTACAACTGGTATCCATCGTTGTCATACTGCAGTGGGTATCAGATCGTGCAATAGACCTGAAGGCTAACTGCCAAGCGCCCAGTATTTGCTGCCAAGCACCCAGAAAATGCTGAGGGCTATCAGTCATGCTGCACCGTCGTCTTAAGATGTAAAAAATAGATTTATTCTGTATTCATTTGCTTCCGCCCTCCCTCCTGCTAAACCCAGCCTTTTGAGTTCAATCTTTGGGGGGGGGGCATTCTGTGTGACAGTTGTTTGTGTTTCTCCCTGATGCAAAGCCACCTTTCTTGATTTTAATTCCCTGTACCTGTACGCCATGTCGTCACTCGCCCCTCCCTCCCTCCCTCCCTCCCTCCCTTCTTCCCCTGGTCCGTCAGATACTAGTTTCGCGCCTTTTTTCAGACCAGACGCCATAGCTAGCACTGGGATCATGGAGCCCGCTCAGATCACCGCGGCAATTATGAGCACTATGAACACCACGCGCATTGTCCTGGAGTATATGCAGAGCCAGGACATGCCAAAGCAAAACCAGGACCAGGCGAGGAGGAGGCGATTGCAGCGCGGCGACGAGAGTGATGAGGAAATGGACATGGACCTAGACCTCTCACAAGGCACAGGCCCCAGCAATTTGGAAATCATGGTGTTAATGGGGCAGGTTCATGCTGTGGAACGCCGATTCTGGGCCCGGGAAACAAGCACAGACTGGTGGGACCGCATCGTGCTGCAGGTGTGGGACGATTCCCAGTGGCTGCGAAACTTTCGCATGCGTAAGGGCACTTTCATGGAACTTTGTGACTTGCTTTCCCCTGCCCTGAAGCGCCAGAATACCAGGATGAGAGCAGCCCTCACAGTTGAGAAGCGAGTGGCGATAGCCCTGTGGAAGCTTGCAACGCCAGACAGCTACCGGTCAGTCGGGAATCAATTTGGAGTGGGCAAATCTACTGTGGGGGCTGCTGTGATCCAAGTTGCCAGGG
This sequence comes from Terrapene triunguis, assembly GCF_002925995.2. NCBI lineage: Eukaryota > Metazoa > Chordata > Testudines > Emydidae > Terrapene > Terrapene triunguis. The sequence goes on from NW_020664436.1 coordinate 3,746,485, forward strand.
CAATCAGAGACCTGGTGATATCAAGGGTAGTGACTCTGGGAAACGTGCAGGCCATAGTGGATGGCTTTGCTACAATGGGATTCCCAAACTGTGGTGGTGCGATAGACGGAATCCATATCCCTATCTTGTCACCGGAGCACCAAGCCACCGAGTACATAAACCGCAAGGGGTACTTTTCAATGCTGCTGCAAGCCCTGGTGGATCACAAGGGACGTTTCACCGACATCAACGTGGGCTGGCCGGGAAGGGTACATGATGCTCGCGTCTTCAGGCACTCTGCTCTGTTTCGAAAGCTGGAGGAAGGGACTTTCTTCCCGGACCAGAAAATAACCGTTGGGGATGTTGAAATGCCTATCGTGATCCTTGGGGACCCAGCCTACCCCTTAATGCCATGGCTCATGAAGCCGTACACAGGCAGCCTGGACAGTAGTCAGGACCTGTTCAACTACAGGCTGAGCAAGTGCCGAATGGTGGTGGAATGTGCATTTGGGCGTTTAAAAGCGCGCTGGCGCAGCTTACTGAGTCGCTCAGACCTTAGCGAAAAGAATATCCCCATTGTTATTGCTGCTTGCTGTGCGCTCCACAATATCTGTGAGAGTAAGGGGGAGACATTTATGGCAGGGTGGGAGGTTGAGGCAAATCGCCTGGCCGCTGATTACGCGCAGCCAGACACCAGGGCGCTTAGAGGAGCACAGCAGGGCGCGGTGCGCATCAGAGAAGCTTTGAAAATGAGTTTTGTGACTGGCCAGGCTACGGAGTGAAACTTCTGTTTGTTTCTCCTTGATGAACCCTCCGCCCCTACACCCCTCCACCCGGTTAACTCTACTTCCCTGTAAACCAACCACCCCACCCTCCCCTACTACCCTCCCCCCTTCGAGCACCACTTGCAGAGGCAATAAAGTCATTGTTACTTCACATTCATGCATTCTTTATTAATTCATCACACAACTAGGGGGATAATTGCAAAGGTAGCCCGGGATGGGTGGGGGAGGAGGGAAGGAAAAGGACACACTGCAGTTTAAAACTTTAAAACTTTAACACTTATTGCTCGGGAAATCATCTGGGCTGGAGTGACTGTGTGGCCGGAGGCCCCCCCACCGTGTTCTTGGGCGTCTGGGTGAGGAGGCAATGGGACTTGGGGAGGAGGGCTGTTGGTTACACAGGGGCTGTAGCGGCGGTCTGTGCTCCTGCTGCCTTTCCTGCAGCTCAACCATACGCTGGAGCATATCAGTTTGATGCTCCAGCAGCCGGAGCATGGACTCTTGCCTTCTGTGTGCAAGCTGACGCCACCTCTCATCTTCAGCCCGCAACTTGCTCTGTTCCTCCCGCGCTTGAGCATGCAACCTCTCCTCCTCAGCCCGCGATTCAGCCCGCCACCTCTCCTCTCGTTCATATTGGGCTTTTCGATAATCAGTCATTGACTGCCTCCACGCATTCTGCTGTGCTCTGTCAGCGTGGGAGGCAGTCTGTTCTGTAAACATTTCATCACGCGTCCTTCGCGTCCGTTTTCGAATATTCACTAGCCTCTGTGAAGGAGAACGATTTGCAGCTGGTGGATGAGAAGGGAGAGGTGGTTAAAAAAGATACATTTTAGAGAACAATGGGTACACTCTTTCACGTTACATTTTGCTGTTCACATTACACAGCAGATGTGCTTTCGTTACAAGGTCACATTTTCCCTCTTATATTGAGGGCCTGCCGGTTTGGTGTGAGAGATCACTCATGCAGTGCCAGGCCACAGATTTCAGCTTGCAGGCAGCCATGGTAAGACACAGTCTTTTGGCTTTTTTAACCTTCTTAACATGTGGGGATGGTTTCAAAGAGTACTGCTCTCATTAACCATACCAAGCACCCATTGGGTTGGCCATTTAAAATGGGTTTGCAATGTAAAAGGAGGGGCTGCGGTTTCAGGGTTAACGTGCAGCACAAACCCAACTAATAACCCTCCCCCACACACCCAATTCTCTGGGATGATCACTTCACCCCTCCCCACACCGCGTGGCTAACAGCGGGGAATATTTCTGTTCAGCAGAGCAGGAAGGGGCACCTCTGAATGTGCCCTTAATAAAATTGCCCCATTTCAACCAGGTGACCGTGAATGATATCACTCTCCTGAGGATAACAAAGAGCGATAAGGAATGGATGTTGTCTGCATGCCAGCAAACACCGGGACCATACGCTGCCATGCTTTGTTATGCAATGATTCCAGACTACGTGCTACTGGCCTGGCGTGGTAAAGTGTCCTACCATGGTGGACGGGATAAGGCAGCCCTGCCCAGAAACCTTTTGCAAAGGCTTTGGGAGTACATGAAGGAGAGCTTTCTGGAGATGTCCCTGGAGGATTTCCGCTCCATCCCCATACACGTTAACAGACTTTTCCAGTAGGTGTACTGGCCGCGATTGCCAGGGCAAATTAATCATTAATCATTAAACACGCTTGCTTTTAAACCATGTGTAATATTTACAAAGGTACACTCACCAGAGGTCCCCTGTGTGCCCACAGGGTCTTGGGTGAGTTCGGGGGTTACTGGTTCCAGGTCCAGGGTGATAAACATATCCTGGCTGTTGGGGAAACCGGTTTCTCTGCTTCCTTGCTGCTGTGAGCTATTTACATTATCTTCATCCTCATCTTCCTCGTCCCCAGAACCCGCTTCCCTGTGTGTTTCTCCAGTGAGGGACTCATAGCACACGGTTGGGGTAGTGGTGGCTGCACCCCCTAGAATGGCATGCAGCTCTGCGTAGAAGCGGCATGTTTGCGGCTCAGCCCCGGACCTTCCGTTTGCCTCTCTGGCTTTGTGGTAGGCTTGCCTTAGCTCCTTAATTTTCACGCGGCACTGCTGTGCGTCCCTGTTATGGCCTCTGTCCTTCGTGGCCCTGGAGACCTTTTCTAATATTTTGCCATTTCGTTTACTGCTTCGGAGTTCGGCCAGCCCTGATTCATCTCCCCATATGGCGAGCAGATCCCGAACCTCCCGTTCTGTCCATGCTGGAGCTCTTTTGCGATCCTGGGACTCCATCACGGTTACCTGTGCTGATGAGCTCTGCGGGGTCACCTGTGCTCTCCACACTCAGCAAACAGGAAATGAAATTCAAACGTTCGCGGGGCTTTTCCTGTCTACCTGGCCAGTGCATCTGAGTTGAGAGTGCTGTCCAGAGCGGTCACAATGAAGCACTGTGGGATAGCTCCCGGAGGCCAATAACGTCGAATTCCATCCACACTAACCCAATTCCGACCCCCTAAGGCCGATTTTATCGCTAATCCCCTCGTCGGAGGTGGAGTAAAGAAACCGGTTTAAAGGGCCCTTTAAGTCGAAAGAAAGGGCTTCGTCGTGTGAACGTGTCCAGGCTTAATTTGATTTAATGCGGCTAAAGTCGACCTAAACTCGTAGTGTAGACCAGGCCTAACTTGCACTGGTCTCTGGGCAGCTCAGGCCCATAACGGCACAACAGGCTCCTTATGAATAGACCGCGTAGAAAATTGATCTCTCAGTTTCTAATAGCTTTTTCTTTTACTTTCCTGTTCAGAAATTCCCCTTACAATCTACATAGCTCCATGATTACATAATACAGAGATTTTTTTCATCTACCCATAATGTGTCATTTAAAACAGTTTTCACTGAAACACTCTTCTGTCATGATCAATAAAAATCTCATCCTGGAAATATTTTATGCAGTGACAATGAAAGGTTCATGTCTCACGATAGCCTTTGAAATAAAATTAGCACATTATATTAAAAAACTGCCTCTGTAAGTGTGATAATGAGTGCTTTCCCAGTGATTTCAACCAATGAAATAAATTAATTCACTTTTACTTTGGAAATTGCAGTTCATTATTTTGAGGTTTACATTCTTTGGCTTTGGCTTTGGGGGAGGAGAGAATTCTGTCTGCAGAGACCAGTTGGATTATTTTACATTCTGGCAATACAGAATACAGAAAGAAAGTAGGGCTCCAAAGGATAGCTGACAGCATACGCAGTGTTTAGGTATTTTGGTAAAGAACATGGAAAGCAATGTGCCACTGAAGTTTCTAAAATGAAGTAAATCTTTGATTTTTTTTTGGTAGGGATCATCTCTTTATCCATAATATGAGGGTATACCTCTTTATAGTAACATGGTTTTTTGTCAGAGAAGTGAAAAATGGTATGTTACACAATTCTGTAACCAAGTTGCCGCATTCTAAGTGTATGCAGACTTTTTTAGATATATGGAACCAATAAAAAAAATAACAGACTGAACTTGCTTCTAATCATGGGCATAGGTCTTTTTTATTTATTTTTTTAAGTCTTCATGCATATGGCAATGGACAGACTTGAAAGTGTCACGAATTGAAAATGTAAAACATATCCAGCAAATGAATGAGAGAGAGGGTGAGGAAGCAGCATGGAAGCTATAGTGATAAATTTGTCCATCTGCCCTAGGGCTTCGGCTGCTATTTATAGCCCTTTTAATTTTCTTTCCGATTCAGGACAGCAGCAAAGTGTACACAACCCATGTTTCCTACTTGGAAATCTACAATGAATGTGGTTATGATCTGTTGGACCCAAGACATGAAGCCTCCAGATTGGAAGATTTGCCGTGAGTAACAAAACTACAAAGAATCAGCAGGGATAAAAAAATCACTTTCAGATGCCCTGTTTCGTTGTTTTCCTTTGAAACTGTATGATACTGACCTCAGACTTAATTAACTCAAAATAGTTCATTTTTATCAACTTTTTCAAAAGCTTCCATTATTATATTTTGTATGTATAGACATTGTGAAAAATGGATAAGAATAATTGAAGGTGAAGGTGTACGAGACTGATATAATTGGGGGGAAAGGTTCACAGGTGCCAGTACAAGAAAAGAGAAGGGGTAATTGTTCTTCCTTGTGACAATTCATCCACTTCACCCTATGCTGTAGGAGTGACAAGACATATAGAACAGGGCAGCATTCCTCGAAACTAGTACACAGAAACCTATTTCAGTTATGCGCCTTTTCCTTCAGGAGTAATTATTTTTTAAATGCTGGACCTTGTGGAATGTAATGTGATAGTAAAGGAGATAAAGGCCAAGAGGGATTCCAAAACACAGTACAGTATTTCAGAACAGATGATCATCAAAGTACAGTTTCTGCTGATGAAATATTTAATACACTATTAACATTTGCCTGAGCTGAGTACAGACCCTAAACTCAGTTTAGCAAAACCCATTCAAACCCCATTCTGCAACATTCGAAGAGTAAGCAGTTTTGATAATTGATTTATCCCAGTATTGAAGAGCATATGGAGGCTACATGAAACACTGATTTTTTTTTATTTTTTTTTTGGTGTGGCATTGTCAAAGCTCTCATATATTCTTCAGTTATGTGATTGTGGAATTTATAGTGGTTGTGAAGGTAGCCTTGAATATGGGAGTCAAATGTAAATTAATGCACTGTTGAGTTCCTGAATTTGCGGCTAGCCTGAAATAATAGCTCTGAAAAGTGTGAACTGCCTCATACATCTCAGTGAAATGTTGGCTCTGATATAGGACAACTTAGGTGTCAGTAAAAATGTGTGGCATATTGAAACGTGAAGATCTGGCAACATCATAAATTCAGTTCAATATCAAAATACATTACCTGTTTTCATATTAACACACAAATAAATCATTTTTTAAAATGTATGTAAAACTGCTATAAAATTTCCACCAGTGCCACAGAATCTAGAGATTTTGCTGCAGAATTTAGATTTGTCCTTGGACAAAGTGCACCCTGCAAAGCCTAGAGTTGTTCCTCATCAGTCATATAAAATATGGACCTTTTAAAAAGCCATTGCTATGACTGGATTGCCTCCATTATGAGGTAGCATAGTCCAGCAGATAGTGGTGTCAGGCGACTGATTCGATGTGTAGGTAGTCAAGTCTCTTAACCTTTCTGTGTCTCACTTTCCTCTTCTGGAAAATGGGTATAATTATACTTACCTGTCATTGTACAGTGCTTTGAGTTCTATGGCCAAAAGTACTACTGCATATTATTTATGTATTTAGTCATGGGGGGTAAACCTTTGGGACATGTTATATATTTGCAGTTTCTTAAACTCTGCAGACAAATCAGAGTCTAATTTTGAAAAGAACCTCATTCTGATGTCCATTCTTGCAGGTGTAAAATGTCTGTGCCTGCAATTAGTTGGGGGGTGCAAATGCTATCACATAGCTATCCAATTGAATTGTGGGCACAGTTATTTGTAGCCTAGGGCGTGCCTGGAAAAAGAGAGTTCACTATTAAAAACTGAGTTCTCAGTGTTTATTAATATAATGAATTGTACAATATCAAAACTGGTTTCTATTTTGCATCTTGATTAAGCTAGAGTAGAGAATCTCTTGTGGCTGGTATTAGGGTATTGTTAGAAAGTTAAAATTACAAGGAGATTTGATTGTGGAATTAAGGCTGAAATGCACTGGGATTGATAATGGAGTTGCCCGGTAAGCCATATACAATAGTTTATGTCAGTATGAGTAATATAGAGAGAATCAAATTATTTGCTGTACAGTAACTACTTTTCAAAGATAGATTAGTAACTATTTTACTATATACATATTTATTAAACATGTTTTGCGTATTACATTGGCCAAAAAGTAGTATTTATGCAATAGACTTGACAACACTTTTAAAGCTCTTCATTGGTTATTTTGTATCAAGAATCTTTTATTTAAAAAAAAAATCTTAATGGTAGACTCGCCTAATGATCACATCAACATGGAAGGAGCTATTTCAAACTTATTAAGGCTTTCATAATTTTTAAAAATATATATACTTACATTTTAAGGGCTAAAAGGAGTATAAATTGTGCATAAATGATTTATTGTACATGGAAATGATTATTTTGTATAGTTTGCCATTGCACAAGTAATTACCCCTTATGTGTGTACAACTTAGATGCAGTTTTTGTAAAATCTGTGATGTGTTCAGCATTTGCGACTTCTCTCACTTTCTTGGAGTTATAGTTGCTCCAGACATCTATGGAGCTGATCAATAATAAGCAAATATTTAGGGCAGAGAAAAATCCTAGACAGACCTATTCAAGTACACCTCTACCTCGATATAATGCTGTTCTCGGGAGCCAAAAAATCTTACCACGTTGTAGGTGAAACCGCGTTATATTGAACTTGCTTTGATCCACCGGAGTGCGCAGCCCCCCCCCCCGGAGCACTGCTTTACAGCGTTATATCCAAATTCGTGTTATATCGGGTCGTGTTATATCGAGGTAGCGGTGTATGATAGAAAAAATGTATCCAATGAGGAACTTCAGAACTGAAAGGTGATGTTCATCCCATTTCAAAAGGATCACACAATGCCTAACACATCAGTTAAACCCTATATAAGCCCTTGATGTGGAGTTTAGGTGTCATATAGAGCCTTGTGCAGGCTCTCTGCACTCAGGTGAAATTCACCCATGTGAGCAAGAATAAAAGAGGTGAAGAAATGTTATTTTTTTAACAGGAAGCAAAGGATCAGATAAGCCGATAAAATATGCCATTTGTTTTGAAAGTAGTATCAACCAACAGATTCTTAAAGAAGAAAGTGAACCATTGTGAACCAAAGAAAAAGACTGACTTTATTCTAACAAGTCATATATTATTCATGATATTACGCCACTCTCCAGTTCAACACAAGGAATAACCACAGAATGATGACATGTAAGATCATTCAGTTTAACATAATAAACACAAACCATGGAAAGTGCACAATTGTCTCACTGATAGTGCTTGAAAAGCTAAATGTGAGGGCAGCATCTAATGAATGTGAAGAAAAGAATTCAGGTTTTGACAAAAATATATTAAAAGAAGATCTAATAGAAAGTGATAAAAGGAGATGGTAGGTACAAAATTGACTTTGCTTGGTATGCTAACATGTACGTTACACCTGTCTTGATTTACCATTTCCTCTTTTTTCTACATTTAAACCTGACACTTAATGTTGTTATACAACTAAAATAATAATTGCAAATGGCCACCATCCAAATAATTTACTGGCTGACATTTAAATTATCAGTGACTTAGAAAAAGTCTTAGATTCCCCCTGGTAGATGGCAAGAGTGTATATAAGATCTACTATGATAATGGGGCATTTGAAAAAAAAATTACATTCTCCCGTAGGGGAACAGCTCCCCTCTCCCGCAACCCATAATTCTCCAAGGAAGGCCATGGTTGCTTAAAGCATAGATCAGAATAAACTACTCTTTTAATCCCTAAATTCCATAACAAGGGAAAGGCTAAAGACTAAGAATAAAAGATGTAACTGCCCAAAACCTCTATAATGACTACCTGTCTCATCACACAATCAATGTACAGAATTTAGGCTCTAGGCTCCATTGGGGGAATCTAGAGTATTTTTTGTCTTGAAAAATATTGTTCATAATCACTGAGTACTGGAAATTACTTCAAAAGAGTTCCCAATCCTGTTTATTTCTCTACTGCCCTCCAAAGGTTTAAGGGTTCACCAGACTGCTGACACACAAAACTAAACCAAATATTATAACAAGAACTCATAGATCACTTAACAAAGGAAGCCACAGGAAAAAAATTCTACACACAGGGTAAATGACCGTTTTTCTTCCATCTGGTTTATAATGCAAAGAAACCAACAGGCTATCTCCTGATTCTAGGCTAAACAATGTGTGCGTCAGCCATTTCCTCTTTCAGTGGTTATACAAGCTATATAATCTGGAGACTGGCTACCATCCATAGATATACAAGACCCATATTTTTACATACCAGTAATTCTTAGTACACTGAAAATTCCTGAGGTTCACAATATTAGGTCAGGCCTTTCACGAGAAAGTTCATCCCTTTGGAATGAAGAGTGCTCAATGTATGTTTTAGTTTACACCATGAATGTCTGTTACTACTGCACACCAAAGGTTAACAGGATATCTAGGTTTGACAATCCATGTTTTTCTGGATGCTAATAGAAAGAGCCAGACAGGAAATGATATTGGGGATAAATGGTACTGATTCATTCTTTCAAAGATTGGATTTGATATAATCCACAAAAATATTACAACTGGAACTAACCCAGACCTTGGAATGTGAAAGAGCTAATTTGAGCATAGAGCATGAAATATTCCTCCCCATTCAGAAAAGGATATCTTCATTTTATCTATTAACCCATCTCTCCAAAATAAGGAAGGATCAGTCAGTGACACCTTTTCTGAAGCCACTACTTCAAATCAGTATTAACTCATCGGCATCATCAAGCGAGACTCCATATGTGACTACTGAAATCACTCAACTCATCTTATTACTGTGTTCTTTTTTGGAAAGGTTTACTTTACAGTATCGGAGCAGAGTACTAAATAAACAAGGAAGTATGAGTGAAGTAAGAGAAGCAACAGTATATTATGCCCGCACTATTGTTTGCACTGGTTATTGACTATGTCATAAGAAAAGTGACCGCAGAAGGCAAATGAGGAATTGTATGGATGTATGATAAAGCACAATAGGGTGACATTGTTTTTGTTGATGATATTGTCCTGCTTAGTTCAATACATTGTTTAATGGAAGAAAAGCCCAGATTTGGGTTGATACAGCAAAATAAATTGGTTTGTTCATCAACAAGGGGAAGACGTAATATATGGTTATCAATGTCCCCAAAGTACCCATTAAAGAGGACAAAGAAACTCTAGAAGAGGTAAGCTACATGATTAAGGCAAATCACATTGTTTCAAGAAAGAGCAATGCATGACATTTAGCAAGCAGTTTCAAAATATCAAAATCAGTCAGACACCTCTATGGACTGTGTAACCGTGCCTTCGTGGGTCACAACTGAGAATACCAAATTCAGGACAAACTGCTGAGAAATAGGGCAGATACACCCCAAAACTAGAGGTTATTCTCCTATGAGATATACCAAACAGCAACAAAAGTAAACTTCTATTTCATCACACTGGCTAACAAGAAGTCAGAACAGCAGTTTCCTTAGGCATTCCAGTCCTTGTATCACCACCAAAAACACTAGACTTAGAGATGAGTGGTTCTTTAAAACCAATTTCATCAAATAAAAGGTTCCTCTGATCCCAAAGGAGCAGACACACACGCAGGTCAATATACAACTCAGATCTTACCCAATAATCATGCTGTTACCAATCCTTTAGTATCTAAAATCTAAAGGTTTATTTATAAAAAGAAAGAAAGGTGAGAGTTAAAATTGGTTAAAGGAATCAAATATATACAACATTTGCAAAGTTGTTGGATCAGGCTTGTAGCAGTGATGGAATAAACCGCTGGCTTAAGTCAAGTCTCTGGTTGCTTCCAAATCATTGGAAGATCTTCAGTTCCTTGGTTAGAATGCTCCCATTAGTATAAGTTCATAGTCCAGAGGCTGGAGCAGGAAAGAGACAAAATGGAGATGTTTCCAGCGCCTTTTATAGCTTCTGCCATGTGGAGGGAAACCCATTGTTTCAAACAAAGCACTGGGCATAACTAGTGGAAAATCACAGGTGGCAAGATGGTGTTTGGAGTTACATGGGCAAGTCGCATGTCCATGCATAATTCCACTTAGTCACAGTAGAAGTCATTACCTATACCTCAAACAGCATGTTCACAGGAAAGTCCATGCAGGGTAGGTGGCGTCTTCCATTGTGAGTTAAATGTTCCTTGATGAGCCACTTAATTTGAATAATCTCTTCAAGATGTGCAGGCTAAATACCTTATAACATTTGAAATCCAGGTATAGAGCCAATACTCATAATTTCAAATACAAAAACGATACATGCATACAAATAGCATAATCATAACCGTCAAATCATACCCTTTTTATAGACACTTTACTTGATACATTTTGTACAAGATTTGTTGCAGTTATATAACAGCGGTAGCAACAGTGATCTGCATGGTCATAGTTTAATCAGATAATGTCACAGACTGCAGATCAGTCTGTCATTTTCTAGATTCAGACAGGGTACAATACAAGGACTTGCACGGGAGTATCTGAGGACAGAATGTAATCTGATTTTATCAGTAAAACATTGCTTTCTAAGGACAAAGTTATGCCTATTGAGTCTGAGCTCTGTGTATGAGTGATGAGAGGTTTGTCAGGGGTTGGCTGGCGATACTCCGGGGTGTGATGCTACTGGCGAAAGTTAAAGGGGCCACTTCCCCTAGCGACAATATCAGGGGAAGCATTGCCTAGAGGCGATAGTCCAAGAAGCCGCTTCGCCTAGCAGCAAGAGTGGGGAGGATAGGAGAACTGGGCCAGTCCTACTCGCAGGGCCCTTCAAAACAAGGTACCCTGCTTCGCCAATATGGGGTCGATATAGCCATCACCAGGTGCTGGCCCCATTCAGGCTCCTAGACATCTTAGTGGGGTAGGGCAGGAGAGCTAGGGGTGGGCGAGGATTGCACTGTGTACTCTGGAGTACAGCTATTACTGCTCCAACAATAAGCATCTTGTGTCTCCTTTTACATATGCTTGTGACTGCACTTTATGCTAGGGCATGGGTCTCATTATGCCTTCCAAACGAAATACTGAGCATCAGAAGGTAAGTTGTTTTCCTAGTCTAGTTCTCAAGGGAATGCTAGGCTGGAATTCTGCCTACTTGCTATGTGGGTATGCAGAGGGGGAAGAAGAGGCTCCGTATGCTTCTATCTAGCCTTCTCCCACCCCACTTACTCTGCTCAATGCTACAATTAATTTGCCTTAAACATATTATCTGGATAGAGAAAGCCTGAGAGGAGGGGAAATAACATTTGGTACAGGAACCTCTTTTCTTTTTGCAATAACTGTCTCAGGACATATTTCTTTAAGTGCTCAACATGGGCCTGATCCAAAACCCATTGAAGTTGGTGGAAGTACTCCATTTTCAGTATTATACCGTGTCTTAGCTCATAGGGTCCCTAGAAACCACTCATTCCAGCCAAATTTGTCTCTTGATTACTCCGGAAGAAAAAATGTCCTATCTAGTTTGAAAGAGCATTTGGAGAAGTGAAAGATTTCACTGACAGTAAGTAACTGTTCTGCCTCAGAAGTTTTGCCATGTCTTCATTCCTCATACCTCACTCACTTTTTTCTGAACTTTCAAGGCTTTAAGAAGAGCAATTAACAGCATTACATTACACAACCTTGATAAAAATAAATAAATAAATGCATCCTGATTGTTTGTTTTTCATCAAAGGAAGACATCATTTTCCTTCATTGCTGGTACTGTTCGAAGGGGATAGAAAAGAGGAATAATCTTGGCGAATGCTGAATTAGCAGAGACATGTTGGCTACAGATATGTTGGTTCTGAAATATCCCCTACCTGCTTTTACTCAGCATTATTGTATGGCACATTGCACATTGTTTGTGCTTAAATAATGATGATAATGGTGAAAAGATCCAAGTTCATCCAACAAACACCTCCAGGTTTTTCTGACAATCCTCTTGTCCCACTCTCACAAAAAACAAACAAAATCTTCCCTGATCATTATAACTTTTATATATTCCTTTTCTGTGAGAAGATTTTCAATAGAGTGATAGCACTTGATATATTAATATGAATATTTTTAAAAGAGATAGAAACAGAGTGTATCCATGTAATCAGTACATATCACATAAGTGTTGCAGACAGTCAATGTTATTTTGG